>NC_136492.1:42180006-42212506 GCF_053919585.1 Euprymna scolopes
ATTAGCATTTTCAGTTTTAGAGAATAAAAAAAATAAAAAATCCAGCTTTTCTGCATAAAAAAAATAAATTGGAAATAAAGTGATAAAAAAAAATAAAGTGGAAAAAAATAAAGTGATAAAAAAAATAAAGTGATAAAAAAATAAATTGGAAATAAAGTGAAAAAAAAAATGAAGCGATAAAAAAAATAAAGTGGAAAAAAAAATAATGTGGAAATAAAGTGATAAAAAAATAAAGTGGAAATAAAGTGATAAAAAAATAAAGTGGAAATAAAGTGATAAAAAAATAAAGTGATAAAAAATAGTGATAAAAAAATAAAGTGGAAATAAAGTGATAAAATAATAAAGTGATAAAAAATAAAGTGATAAAAAAAATAAAGTGATAAAAAAAATAAAGTGATAAAAAAATAAAGTGATAAAAAATAGTGATAAAAAAATAAAGTGATAAAGTGATAAAAAAATAGTGATAAAAAAATAAAGTGATAAATTTTTTTTAAAATAATGTGATAAAAAAATTAAAAAAATAAAGTGATAAAAAATAAAGTGATAAAATTTTTTTAAAATAATGTGATAAAAAAATTTAAAAAATAAAGTGATAAAAAAATAAAGTGATAAAAAATTTTTAAAAAATAAAGTGATAAAAAAATTTAAAAAATAAAGTGATAAATAAATAAAGTGATAAAAAAATAAAGTGATAAAAAATTTTAAAAAAATAAAGTGATAAAAAAATTTAAAAAATAAAGTGATAAAAAAATAAAGTGATAAAAAAATAAAGTGATAAAAAATAATAAAGCGATAAAAAGCGTAAAATTCACGGGCCTAATGCATTATTTTTTAATTTATCCACAATGAAATTAAACATGGCTTCTGTAGACAATATCATAACCCTTCAAAATTCCAAAGTAATTTTGAAGCTATTAAACTGTCAATTAGAAAGTAATTTTTCTTCAATTAAGGCGTAAACCGAAAAAAAAAAGAGTATTATTGTTCATTTGTGTTCTTAAACTAAAATAAAACCCAAATCTTTAACTGCGTGCCTCCAGTATCAAAGAACCCAATTCTGTGTTGGAATCTGGTAAAGCAGGTTCATTGGTTTCTATGAATGGTAAAATAATTAGCCAGAAGGTATAGTTGGGAGTGAGAGAGAAGTAGGTCTGTGAAAGCACGAAAATTTCAGAAGAAATTTTGTATTGTGATGGGGTGGTTGGGGTGATGCTTTATTTCATGAGGAAGATAAAGATGGGTTTGGGTTTTTTGAAGTAAGGAAATGAGGAACAATGGTTCTACAAAGAAAGAAGACTTTAGCAATACATTCAGAGGGTAAGTATTGGAGTGAAAAGGAAAAACAGAGTGAAAGTAACAGAGCATAAAGAGTGAAAGCAAGAGAGAGAAAATGAAAGCGAGAGAGAGAGAAAATGAAAGAGAGAAAAGAAAGAGAGAGAGAGAGTATGAGAGAGAGAGAGTATGAAAGGGTGAGCAAAAGTGAAAAAATTGGGACTAAGAGAATGAAAGTGTGAAAGAGGGGGAGTGAAAGGAAAAAAAAAAAAAAACGAAAGGTTAGTTTTCTAGATACTTTCTCCATGCGCGACATCTTGAACCATCTAATAATGATCAGAATCCTACCCCCATCATGAAATAGATGCAAAAAAAGTGCAGAATGAACAAACAGGAAATAAGTAAAACAAAACCACCGTTTCAAGTTTTCATTTAACAACTTCATCAAAAATCATTTTCTTAGTTTTAAAAATCGATAATTGAAAAAAAATAAAAATAAAAATCTTAGAATATTTTTCACAAGAATTATAAAAAAAGAAATCATTAATTGCGAAAGACCATTAGACTATTTTTATTTGGTTATATCAGTCGGAAAGAACGCATCATTTGGATGCGTTTGGAAAAATGAAATATTCATGAACAGCCAATCTATTTTGGAGCATTTTTTTTTAATTTTTAAAGTTTGATATGTTTTTTCTGTTATGCTATCGTAATCAGGTGACATGATTGGAACAATTACTGTCAAATCTGCCTAACAAACTAATTGCCGAATTAAAAATACTTTTCTACCAATTTTTTATACAAAAATAATTAGGAATTATGATCAATGTTCTTGTTGACAAAATGCTCACAAAAAAAAAAAAAAAATGAAACAAGTATTTGTGCACAGAGGAATCAATACTTTATGGAGATTTCTTTTTTAAAACAAATATTTTTCATTTGTCAGTCAAGAAAATTAAAGAGCTTTCCTTTTATTATTTACTACCAGGGTACCTGGAGTTGCCAAGGCAAAATTATAACATATTTCTATTAAAACCACTATCTCTGTACCCGTCGCTCTATCTTTCTCTCTTTTCTCCTCCCTTATGTCTGTTCCACCCAATTCATTCCTCTTTCTGGACGCACACACCTTTTCTTTACATAAATGCCTTGATGAAGGAATCAGTATTTTATTTTCAAGTTAGTACATAAAATGGCTAAGAAAAAAAAAAAAAAATGACCCCTAACAAAACCTAGCCCGGTTGATCCACAAAAATGAATAACTTTTTTTTTTATTCTATACATTATTTATCCTGGATAACACCGATTAAGCATAAACCAATTTTGTGAATGTTTGTTTTGCAGGTTATTTTTACTTTTACACACAACTACCTTTATATTATAGATTTGTTGAATAATCAAGCATTACCTTAGATTCTTTAGTTTCAAAACGTTTTGTAAAAATGGTCTATAGCAAAAGCAAAAAAAAAAAAAACACTAATAGCTAAGGTCCCTTTATATAATACTAGCAGGCCACCCGACGTTGCCCAGTCGTAAAATATGCATGAATATTATGTTTTAATTCATACAGAAACTGAGACATTATGCATGTATTATGTTTTTTCTAAACAGTCACTTCTTGTAAATACAAAAAAAAATACTCGAAAGAAAGTGAGTCAAGTACGATAACAATTAGGCCAGCTTGACACAATCTCAATGGGTTTCAAGCCTAGTTATTTTTAACATAATGAATGTCATGTGAACCATTCACGCATATGCATTCGTGAAACAGTTAGCAAACAGATAAAAATCCGATGACCTCCACGTACCAATTTTTCAATTTTGACCCCTTAGCAGCCCCTTTTGTCCAGATAAAAACCGATTAAAACGTTTTCCACATGTCTGAATATCCTATATACCAAATTTCAAGCCTGTAGATCAAAAATGCTTTGAGTATATTAGTTATGAAGTGTCCTCCCATGCATACGCATCCTTACTTTTATAGATATATAGAAATGATCCTTCTTCCATGAGAGTTCCAACTACCTGTCTAATGAGATTGTCAACCGTGGCCCTGAGAAACAAACAAACATTCATCCCTCACTACCACAATCACAATGAAAAGAGGTTTGTAACACTAAATGAAGATCAGCTTTGGAAAAGTACTGGCGTTTCAAAAAGATAATCAGGAGAGCAGAAAGGGAGTTTTCTTTTGGAAGCCTTATAACTCTTGCTGCCCTTATTTTGCCATTTAATCCTCATATTCTTTGAGTGATGTTTCTGACAAAGAGGGAAGAATGGCTGTTTTCTGGGTCAGAATTCATCCATTTAATACTTACTGTTAGTTAGTTTTTGATCTTGTAGTATGTTTTTTAGTTCCTTGAATCGGGTGGCTTCTCGCTTTGTCTGGAGCGATTTCCATAAAACAGTTAAATCAGAACTAGGAGTTGGAATTGGATTTGGGCTTACTGATTCCAAACATCTTAGCATATCGATTAAAATGTGTTGGTCGTTACTAACCTATTTGGGTTTAATTGGCTTTCTCCAAAGGAAGAAGTTTCATGGGAGTATGAAATTCACTAGCAGTCCTCAGCTGCATGTATATCTCCGTTAGGGGAGATGACAACGTTAGGTTTTTGCAACTCTTTAGTAATAACCAGGCTCAACGTTGCTTAACTTTGATGATCTGATGGAAACCGTTGTGTCAACGTGATTATGCCGTGTATTTTGGTTAAGATGAAATTGTAGAATCTCTTCCGATACATTTCATATTTTCTGTCCTTGTTTAGTGAATGAGAAATCACTACTTGAATGCAAGGGATTACTATTTGGGACCATGCCTAGAGAAGATTAACAAGATGTTGGTTTACATTACGTTTAAACTTCTGCATATAAGTGGGAGCAAGGAGTAGTAAGGGAACTCCCAAGTCTAGCCGTTCAAGCGAAAAAACTATCAGAGTAGAAAACTTTTGGGCATTCAGGGACTTCAACAGCGAAGGGGTGTGCTTTTGCTGCTAAGCAGATTTGTCTGTCAAAGGGGCACAAGTGCAACGAATCCATCAAAGTAGATTCCTTTAATATACTTGTAAAACAGGCACAGATACAACATTGTGGCAATGGGACAAGGATTGGAGCTTAGTTGACAAAGCAGGACCTTTTTTGGACTCTATCAAAGAGGGAGAGACTAGTGGTAGATGCACCAGCCCAGATGTGCTAACAATACTCCATGCATGGGCGAATGAGGGCCTAGTAGAGGTACAGGATACTCTCAGGTGTAAGAAGTATGAAAAGCTGATGAGAAATAGAGAGAGAGAGAGATGAGGAGAAAGGAAAGGGAAAGAGGGAGAGAGAGATGAAGAGAAAGGAAAGGGAGAGAGAGATGAAGAGAAAGGAAAGAGAGGAAGGGAGAGAGATGAAGAGAAAGGAAAGAGAGGGAGGGATAGAGATGAAGAGAGATGGAAGAGAATAGAAAACAGGGAGAGAGAAAAGGAAAACGGAGAGAGAGAGAGAAACAAAACAGAGAGGGAGAGAGACGAAAAACAGAGAGAGAGGGAGAGAGACGAAAAACAGAGAGAGAGGGAGAGAGACGAAAAACAGAGAGAGAGAGAGAGAGAGAGAGAGAGAGAGAGACGGAGACAAGAAAGGAAAAAGAGCGAATAAAAGAGGCAAGAAGAAATAACTGAATGCAAAAAAAAAAAGGTCTGAAATCATTTCGTTTTTTATTCTTTTTGTGTTCCTTCTAGTTTGGACGATATATCATATGGCACTTAAATCTGCAACATAACATTATGAATTATTAATTAATACTGGGTAAATGGAGGAAGGGTTAAAAACAAAACAGGGAGGCGATCCTGCCTTTCCCCAGTGTCCACCTGGATTCATTTACATTTATTTCGAAACACGTCAAACGAATAATTAAGCTAAAAGTACGTTAGTTGTTTGTTGTTGATTAAATGTCATCCATAGACATTGGGGAAGTTGAAATCCACATCACAGAATCTAAGAGATGCGACTGGAAAGGTTGGCGAGATGGGGATGGCGACGAAATTTTAAAAATAGAGAGATAGGGGGGTGAAGGCAGAGAGAGAGAGAGGGGGGGTAGAGAGGGGGCATAGAAAGAGGGAGGGGAGTGAAGAGGGAGAGAAGGGATGAAGAGGGAGAGGGGTGAAGAGAGAGAGAGTGGGTCAAAAGAGAGAGAGAGAGGGTGAAGAGAGAGGGGGGTGAAGAGAGAGAGAGATGGGATGTGAAGAGAGAGGGAGAGACAGACAGCGGTGTAAAGAGAGAGATACGCAGGGGTGTGAAGAGAGGGAGAGACGGGTGAAGAGAGAGAGGGGTGAAGAGAGAGATAGACAGGGGTGTGAAGAGAGAGGGAGAGGGGATGAAGAGTAGAAAAGAAGAAAGTGGAGAAAGAGATGAAAAAGAGAGAGAGAGACGAAAAAAAGCAAAGACAAAACATTTGACAATTCTAGGAAGGGATCACTTTTTGTTTTATTCTGTCAGAGGTCAAAAAAGAATATCAAAGAGAAATTTTTTTTTTACAAATAATTCTTGTTTTCGTTTGCTTGTGCTTAATAGTCTGGAGATAATAGCAGATATAGATGAGGAAGACACCCTTTTTTAATCAACTGTGCCCCCATCCTCCCCCAAAATAATGAAAAATAGAAAAGATGGGTGACACTCGACCGTGAAAGATACAATAGAAACGTGTGATTAATGAGACAATAAACGGATTGTGTCTAACAGCAAACGGACTTGATAACAAAATAATGTGAATAAATCCCTCGCCCATGGACTGGGAGGAGTCGTTATACTGTTTGGGGATTTTTTTTTTTTTTTTTATGGTAGCCATTTTGTTTTGTCAGCAATATTGAAAGATTGGCACTATGCTTGCGCAGGGTAAAAGAAAAACTTGCCAGAGAATACAACAGTATCGTTATAAGAATTAAAGAAAATAAAGTTCACATCGTTTTAAGCAATTTCAAATCATCGGATTTAAACAAAAGACCAGGATTTAAAAAGTGAAAATAATAGGGAAGGGGAGGGTAATGTCTGTCCAATAAAAAATAAATAAATTAAAACATTTCACAGTCCTATTTTTTCTATTCATCATTTATATAAATTATTAGAACTTCAATCAATCGATCAATCGAGCACAGAAGTTTTTATTACTTTTTTTCTTTAAATATTTATTACCCGGAATTTTAGTTTCACCTTTCTTTACAATGACAGTTATTTTATCTTTCGAAATATTTAATTTCGGTTGAAAGTTAAATTTCCAAATGATATTTGGTCATTAAATTATTAATTAAACGTAACTGTTATAAAACATTGAACCTCAATGAGTTAGAACAAAATATTGTTGTTGTTGTTTTTTTTAGGTTATTCCATAGTTTGTTATTCCATAGTTTGAAAAATCATAAATATAATATTGAATGTTAATGCTAATGTTGAGTATCTTGAGATTAAATCTTGTCTTGCACCGACTATTATATAAAAGGAACTTGTGTGCGTGTGTATTCGTACCCTGTGGACTCTGAAACCGGCTGGGCAGATTTTTTTTTTTAATTTCACATGAAGGTACTTGGTATGTCTGAGAGTATTCTTATGTAAGTTTTATATCGGAATGAATCCAATAAGTATCGAAAATAAAAAAATAAAAATTTTATCCGCTTAAAGAAGGAAGTTTGATTTTGACCAAAGTTAACACTTTTATACAACCTAACATCACAAGAGCATTCGAGAAGTTTTATCACCGCACAAGCAGAAAGTTCAAGCCTATAAAATCAACTGTAGATTTTTTTTTTTTAGAAGACGGGCGTTTTCAAAATGAATGTTTCTTTTTAGGGCACAACTGAACCATGAAATTTGACTTTTGTACGTTTAACTTTAATTCAAGTGATTATGTAAAAAATAATTTCATAAAATCAACAGTAGATACTTTCATAAGACAAGGGTGTTTTCGAAATAAATGTTTCTGTTTAGAGTACAACTGAACCATAAAACTTGACTTTTGAATTTTAAACGTTAAGTGAAGACATTATTTACAGATAATTTTATAAAATTAACAGTAAATTCTCTACAGTGCAATATAGACTACAATGTATTGTGAACTAAGTTACTGCGAGGAGGCATGTGAAGCTTCCTCCCGGTACACTGTGGCGGGGAGGGTCCCTAACTAGAGCAGGCAATCCATCAATTTGATTAATAAAAATAGAAAATTCACTGATTTCAATGACAATAAAAGTAGGAGAGGGTGGAACATTTGTTGATTCTCATTAAATCCCAGACAATGTCGGGTCTTCTTGCTAGTTGGTCATAAGTTAAAACCTAGTTGGATTTTGGTAAAAAAAAAAAAAATAAAAAAACAACAAAAGGCAAAAGGAAGTTATCTTTCTCTCAATTATAAGGATGAGATCAATTCACAACATTGGTAAAAAAATTGTCGAAAATGTTACCAGGTAGAAAGTTATTTACTTTCCTCCCACTGCAAGAACTTAGACACCAGGGTCGGAAAGTGGGGTTGAGAAGTCAACGCCCCAGAGAAAGGGCACTCTAACCTGTAAAATGTGCCTGGGTAGCCCTGTCGCTATTCCCCGGTGATGGCGCCTCAGGCGATTAGGAATAAACTAACTGCTTTTCAGAGAGAAGGCAAAGCCTGGAAGGATAGACCTCCAAGAACTGCACAGAACTTAACTCCCATCGCAAAATAAACAGTGACCAGGTCATTACAGGAATGGTCTAATCTCTGTCGATTTTGAGAGCCCAAGATAAAAATCCCAAGCCAGAGAAAAATTTCCATTCCTTTAGAAATGAACAGATGCAAAATGTTTTTCTTGGTAAATACGGCCACTCTAAATAACGAGAGAATAGTTGTTTTGTATCGAACATGTTTATTACTAGTGAAGTGGATGTTTGCATGTGTGGATGGAGGATCTTTGGAAATCTATACATCGGAGTCAATTTTGTTAGCATACTATATACTTTTTATAAAATATTGAATTTTCAAAAGATAATATCCAGTTTTTGATCTTAATTCCAATCAATTATACAGATAACATTTTTTTATGAATCATTATCATCAACAACAAGGTTTTAACATGCTGGAACGTATATGTCATGGAGTATTTCAAAAGAAATACTTAAAATCTACATTTATATAATATTAGGCATGTGTATGTTAATATATATTTTGAGAATAATATGACCAAACAACAACTATTGGGCGCTATAATATACAACATGCCAGCCGAAATAAAAAAGACCACTCTGCAAATTGAAAAATTATCCAACAAAATTAGAAAAAAGAAGAACTCAGCCGTGTAAATCAGACGTGCTTGAATATATTTTGATGTCTAGAATTTACTCCTGGGGTATTTTTTAATGGAAATCGCTCCAGACAAGATGTGAAACCGCTGGAACTAACAAGAACAAAAGATGATCATCAAAAAAAACAGGAGTTGCCTATTGACCTTGGTCTTGTATAAAAAAAATTTTTTTTTTAATAATTAGAAGCAAAAGAGTAAGCAAAAAGAGTTCTACACGTCTTTGGTTTCGGAAAGAAGTTACTCGAATAGGATGCTGTATTACAATGAGGTATCAAAACAGAAAATTGATAAAGACAACGAGATCAAATGAAATAAACTGGAATAAAAGAAACAGAAATAGATAAGACAAACAGGTGCCAGAATTATAATTTCTGCATCTTATCAAGAACTCTCAAATAGGATAAAGATTTCTAGCTCATAATGAACTGATCATTATAAATTTTGGAACTCAACTGCCAAGTGTAAGAGTGGGTAATGTGGACTATATTTAGTTTTACGTAAAGAAACAAAGAAAAGGTGAAAATCCAGATAATTCCGATTTTTGTGAAATTTTAACATGTATTAAATATCAATTAAAAAATATTTCCAAAATTTCAGTTTGTTTGGAGTGTTTTAAAGGGTTTTAGAGGTCACAATATGAGCACAACCTGCCCATTTGAAAATGAAAATGATTCAGATTTGCATTGAATTTGATCCATAGTCCATAGACACAAATTAAGTCAGATTACCTGAATTTCAATTTATTAAAAACTCCTAAATCTTGGTGGTGAAAAAATGTTCTGCTTAGATTTGTGGGTGGATGGGAGAGGCCCCAAGGTATACGATAAGAGTGGTGGAATGAGGAAGTTGAGAAATGTGAAAATATGGGGAAGTATGAAAAAAAAAACAAAGAAATCAGTGGATAAAAGGTTTTGTGAATAAGGATGTGCATTTGGGGACAGTGACAAGAACTAGAAAAACAATACACAAAGCAAAGAAGGAGACTGAGAAAGCCAGGTTTCCAGATATATTATGAAGGAATGACTAAAAGAACAAAGTATTTAGAATGTCTAAATAGATGGCAAAAACAAATATGGATATTGGTGGAGAGACGTGCATTCATAATGACAATGAAGTTGTAGCAACAGTTTCCATGGAACCGTGAAAGAGTTACAGAAGCAAGACCTGACCAAGCTGTAAGAAGTGAAAACGAACTAATATAGAAAGCTGTAAGATGGAGAAGGTCAAGGCCGTATGACTCTCATGCATTGTTACAAAAAGGTTAAAGCTTGCTGGTGAAAGTCATCGAGATGATCACCAACTTGACAAATGCGATCATAAAAGCAGTTGTTCTGAAAACATGACACTTGGTATAGTTGTGAATTATTACAAAAGTAAAGGGGAACCAATTTATAGGGGTAATTAAAAAAGTTGATAGATCAATTCCTGAACGTGATTGCAAGAATAATCGAACAGCAAATCAGTCAGATAAGAATAGATGAAATACAGTTTAGTTTTATAGATGGACAAAGTACCACTGCTGCTATGTTTGTCTGGAGACAAGAACAAGAGAAGTACCTTAGTAAGAAGAAGAACCTACATTCAACTTTTATAAATCTACAAAAATCTTTTGATAGAATGCAAAAACTAGGGACAAATGTGTAGATAATCCAAACAATGTACAAAAATGCTCAAGCCATGTTAAGACTTAGTAGCACATTTAGTGATAGCTTTAATGCTAAAGTAAGAATACATCAGGGTTCATTTGTGTCTTAGAGGCATCATCCGTACGGTTTTGTATGTGTTGTCTGGAAGAGATGATTTACATTGATGATTTAATACTTACCTGTGAAACAATGGATGACGTACTTGTTAAGTTAAAGATTTGGTGAAATTTTATGCAAGGTATTGGTTTGACAGTGAATGTAATCAAATGATGATCGTCGGGTTGTTGTGTGGGAAAGTTCCGAGAAAGAGGAAAGTTCCTCTACTCAGGTTTTTGGAGAAGGTCGGGTGCTGTTTGATTTTTTGCAGTACTTGTAAGAATTAAGTAAACAAGAAGTGCAGTAGGTTGACTGGTGAAAACCGATTTATGTGCAAGAAGTGTAAGACAATGGAGGTGGATGAGAATTCCGTGGACAAAGTATATTTGGATGGTGAAGTTATTGATGTCAAAGTTTTAGTATTGGATTGATACCATTGAAGGACAGGGTAGAGTAGATGCTAGTGTAATTTGTAATCATGCAATGTACCCCTGTTGGGACATGTGCCACAGGTTTGGCTTTGCCATGTCTGTCGCTATATGCACATAAGTTATTAAGTTATTTAGGTTGTATACAAATCGTATGTAATGTGTAATACTACATGAATATAACCTTTGAAGTTTTAGTTAAAACTATAACATAGGAAGAAAGAAGTTAAAGTAAGTAATCGAATTTCAGTAATTATAGAAGCAACCCAACTCAAAATAAAATTTCCAAAACTATCTAGCAAATATAACAGCTGAACTAAGTGCAAGAGAGAGAGAGAAGTGGGGGAGGGGCGAAAGACAAACAATTCCACTTATTCTCGAGTGGCGTCCAGTCCTTGATAAGAAGTGACTCCTTTGTAAAAAAAAAAAAAAAAAGCTAAAAGGACGGTTAAAATCTTTAAAAGATCTTAGTTGGAATGTAGGAGATAGTGTGTGAATGTCTACCATCCAGTAGGATTCCCCATCCCCAGCTAAAATAAAAGAAAAAAAATGAAGACAATTCTATTAGACCATTTCTGCATATTGTTTTCATTCATACTAGTATAATTGCTATTGTTTTGTTTTTTTCAAGTTTATGATGTTCTGTCAATTCTTAAAATAAGTTTGTGTTATGAATAGAGCTAGGACAGCAGCATATTCTTTTCATTGTTTTGACTCTCGAGTGTGTATCCGTTGATATCTTGTATGCTTTTATATAGAGTGATGTGGTTTTTGGTTGATTAACTGTGTCGAATTGTGTCAGATATATACTCGAGAGCAAAACTATGAAAAGAATATGCTGTTGTCATAGCCCTAGTTATGAATAAGAACATTTCAAATGAATTCCATTATTTGCATCATTCAGTCCATTGTTCTCATCTCCAGTGTTATTTGCACAACATTTCGGTCGATATAACCCCAGAGCTTCTTCAGAGGGTATCTTGTCAAACTCTGGAATCTTTCTGATAAACGAAATTTTGAACAGAGCCCTATATTTAATCCACAGCATTCGTTCAGTCAGCCTTGACCGAGTAGATGTCCTAAGTAATTCGCAATTGTTATTTTGAGATTTTGCCCGAACTGAAGATTGAACCATCAACTTTCAGAAGAGTGTAACTTACAACTGAATTTTACCAAGTTGTTTATCCACTATGCCATAGGTCCTTGCAAACTGAACACTCAAGAACAGTCAAATAATATGAATTATTAACCATCATCGGAAAAAATTAGAAACAAAGTAAACAGCGTTTAGATTGTAAAAAGTTTTCTTACGTATGTCAAATGTTGAGGTAAATGGTGCCGAAAGGGAAAAGATACTGAAATATCAAGGTCTTATATACGACAGGAAAAGAAACTGGAATCTTAGGAAGATCTCCATTCCAATAATTACAGGAGCAACCGGACTTATATAAAAGAATTTCAAAAACTGCCTGGCAAATATACCCACTGAACCAAGTGCAAGAGAGATACAAACAATTCCACTTAAATGGGACGGTTAGAATCTTAAAAACGATCTATCAGTTGAAATGTATGGGATAGTGGGTCAATGTCTGGCATCCAATAGGATGCCTTATCCTCAACTAATCTTTTTTTTTTTAAAGTGAAGACAATCCTATTAGGTCATTTCTGTATATTTTTTTGTTCATATTAATGTAACTCACATTTGCTATTTTTTTTTTTTTTTACTATATTTCAAGGAAGTGCGCTTTGAAATATTATTCATGTATGCAAAGGTGTTGATTGCTTGCATAATGTTGATAAAATCAATAAAATCAATAACATTGAGGAGAAGAGAATTACGAATGAAACACCTGAATGAGACAGGCAGACACGTGATAAAATAGACAAAATTAGACGACTGTAGAGAAACTAATTTAGTAACAGGCTTCATTAAAACGTACAAATAGCGGAAGTTAATAACTGTTTGAATTAATACTAATAATTTACAGCTTTTAAGTGTCAGAAAAGAGAGGAATTTTGCAAGAAACCAAAGAAGATCAAATGAGAAAGAAACATAAAAAGTTGGATTAAGAGAGGGAGAGTAAAAGAGTGTGAAGAAAAGATAGGTAGGGTCAAAAAGGATGAGGAAAGAGAGGAAGGGTCACAGAAGAAAGAGATAGAGGAAGGAAAGAGAGAGAGAGAAGGGGGGAGGAAAGAGAGAGAGAAGGAGGAAGGAAAGAGAGAAAGAGGAAGGAAAGAGAGAGAAAGAAGGAGGGAGGAAAAAGAGAGAGAAGGAGGAGAGGTAGAAACGGAGAGAGAGAGAGGTAGAAAGAGAGGTGGGGAAAGAAAGAGAGGAAGGCCAAAAGGGGGAGAGCGAGAGAGAGATAATGTGAGTGAAAGTGAGGGAGATGGTCCTAAGTAGGTGAGTGAGTCATTATCTTCTAGAGGCCACAAAGCCAGCAAGTTGGTTTGCACATAAGAATAAAAGCTTAAAAGAGAAAGTCAACTCATAGCCATACAAAGGGGCGAGAGGCAGAGAGGGGGGGGGTAAAAGGTAGAATCAGAAGAAAGAGCAAAACAAAAACCTGCCCCTTTATCAAATCGGTCATGTTTTTATAAATGGGAACAGATTTTGTTTTTTTTTTATATAAAAACCATCAACAATAGTGAATTAATCACCGGTAAAAATCAGACAGATTTTTGTAATTGAGATTGAAAACATTTTCATCTCCATCCTCCCCATCTGGGGGAACTGAGTTGTCATCCTGTCTTCAGCAAGCACACCTAAACAGTCAATTGTAGACACATAACAAGAAGGTAAAATAAAAGGATTTTTTTTTTCATTTCTTTAAAAAAAAAATTTAACGAGGGAGGTACTTTTCATTTCTCTTAGCAGACAAAAAAAAAAAATGCCTTCTGCAGTTTTAAGAAGGGAGGCGGAGGAGGGGGTCGATTCTTTACTTTAAATTCAATTTTTCGTTCGTTTCCATCATTTTTCTGCATGACTAATTAAGGTCAAGGTTATGAGATTCTGAAAACACTAATTCTTTGCAGAAAGATCAAACAGTGTTGAAAATGTAAAGAAAGGAAAACGGATTTCATTGTATTGAGGCCCCAAAGCCATAAAAAGAGGTTCGTTTTGTATTGAGGAGAGTCATCAGCCATGCATGACGTCATTGAAAGATGCCGACAATTCTTTTGAGGATGTCAGCAACATTTGCAAGATAATGATGTAAAAAAAATGTTTTTCTTTTTAATTCTTTAAAGAGTTAAAAAGAAAAGAGAAAATAGAAAAAATAATGAAAGAAAAAAGAAACAAAGAAAAAGAATGAAAGAAAAATAAACAGGAAAAATAGAAAAAAAATAGATAAAAGAAAAGAAAAAAGGAAAGGAAAAAAAGAAAAAATAGAAGAAAAATATTTCGAATAATTTTAAAAACCGATAAGTATTCATTTTTTCAATCCATTTCAAATTTAAGCTAACAGACCAAGTGACCTACTCCTTAATCCGAGTCGAAGTGTTTATATACCTTTTTTACAGAAAGTTAAGCACTAAGTCAAGTGAGATTTTGAAAAATCAGCACACGAAGAGAAGTGTACACAGGTTTTAAAAAAATTGTCAACTGTAAGAGCACCTCATTATTAATAAACTAACCTCTCATCAGCGGGAGGAAGTAAACCCCGGGAGGGTTGATCATGTCGAACTGATTGCCGATGACATATCCTTGATTGGTATGAACAACACTTATCTAAGGTGTGCCACATAGAGAGCCCGGGTTATACTCAGCTAACGTACTTCCTAATTTCCGGCGTAACACCACTGGAAGCGGTGACAAGGTCTATCAGTTCCTTTACTTTTATTTTTCTTCAATATTTCTATTGTGAAAAGATTTATGGAAATAAAATATAAGAAAAATATATTATTGAAAAGTATGCAATAAAATGTTTATGAAAGTATAAAAATAAAATTGTTGAATTCAAAATAACAAATGAAATTATCGAAATCAAAATAAAATTTTCAAGCATCATATTTAATACATAATATTCCCCAAATAGTTTTAAAAGATTTTAAAGTATTTTCAATAATTCTCTAAAAAATTTGTTAACTAATTTCAATAATTATTAATTAAAATAAGATTGAAAAAACTTCTCATTTAATGATTATTAAAAAAAAAAAGAAAGATCGGAAAAAACACAAAAAGAGTATATGCACAGGAAAAAAGCAAAGGAACTGATTTGCCTTGACACCGCTTCCGGTAGCGGTACGCCGGAAGTTAGGAAGTACGCCAGACTCCCTGAAAGAGAAGTGTGGACACATTTCAAAATAAAACATATTTAGCGATGAAAATGCTATTTCAAACGTAAGCATGAGAGAAAAAAACAACTTCACAATTTAGTGGAGGAGGATTACACATCTCTTCTTTCCTGCAGTATCTTTCACACACAGGAGATGTTGTTAGTCCCTCTCTACTTTATCATTATCTTCATGATAAGTGCTCGACAGAGCTTGAATCCCTGCACCTCCCCCCCCCACTAAAACATTCACAGCAAGAACTCGTCTAGATAAAAAAAAAAGAACTACAGCAAATAAATTTTTTTCTCTTTCTTTGTACCAACAACCAAATGGAACTTCCATGAACAAAGATTTTTTTTCTAGAATACCCCATTTGCAGAACAAAATACTATGAAGCTGCTTCTCCGTCGATTACAACGTAATTATCTTCAAGTTTAACATAAACAAATACTTATTGAGCCATTTTCTTGGATAATCAATTCCTCTTAACTCGAGTAGGGATTTTTATCCTCAGCCCCCCCCCCCCAATCAACAGAGATTAGATCATTCTAGTAATGATCTGGTCCCTGTTGATTTTGCTTTGCCTTCTCTTTTTGAGAAGAGGGTTAGTTTATTGCTAATTGCCTGAGGCGCCCTAACCAGGAAACGCCAATGAAGCTTTTTGCAGGTCAAAGTGCCTCTTCTCTGGGGTGCTGACTTCTTAATCAGACTTTCCAACCCTGGTCTCAGTTTTTCCAGTGGGAAAGAATTATATACTCTCAATTCCTCTTTAAGTCATTTTTTGTCCATTGTTTACAAATCCTTCCATGATGCCTCTCATCATCCAACCAACAATTTAGCCCTTATCCTCGAATGGTCCTCGGACCTTGAGAGGTAAGACAACAGTACAGAGTGTTCTAAAAGTCTTGGGCACATTACAAATCCTCAAGAGGAAAGTGGTGCCATTTTAAAGCTAAATGCATTAAAGTTCTTAGTTAGGCTTTTTCTTTTCTTTTTTTTTTTTCATTTCTTTTCAGATCTAGTAATGGCGTTCACTCAAATGGAAAAGGTGTTTTGTGTGTTTGAATTTGCAAAAACTGAATCCTGGACACTTGTTCAACGTGCATTTCGCAAAAAAAAAAAAAAAAAAAAAAAAAAAAAATCTTACACCTTCTGATTTCCTTTTTTTTTTTTTTTTTTTTTTGGTGGAGATTTGTGACAGGATTGGTCTATGTGTCTCCCATTCCAAGAGACGTTGATGAGCTGAAGACCCGAATAACAGAAGCTGTTGCAACTATTGACAACACAATGCTGGGACGTGTTTGGCAAGAACTGGACTGTCGTGTGACAAATGATGCTCGTATTGAATATCTTTGCACATTCCATAAAAAAACTTGAGATTACAAGCTTTCTGAATATACCAGATGCGTTTTTATATTCTTAAAGTTCTTGAGATATGCAATGCCAAAATGTGTCCAAGACTTTTGGAATACTCTGGATTAAAAGTTTTTAATGGACGGATAGTCGCTTATAGAGATGCATGTAATACATGATTCTGATTTTCCATTATTTGGATTGCTAGATATTCTGAGAAAAATAGTGGCAACTTTCAAAGACAAAAAAGTTTGATCGTTTTTGATTAAAAAAGTCACGGTAAACTGCAATTAAAAAGGTTACAGTTAACTGCAATTAAAAAGGCCATGGTTAACTGCAATTAAAAAGGTCACGGTTAACTGCAATTGACATAATGCTGCTATATGGGGAGTCAATCACTGGTGCACTTTGACTGCTACCAAAATTGACTGGATGGATTTTATTCTTAGGTTTTTGACTGCAAAAAAAGTAACTTCTGTCTATCTTACTAGAAAATTACTCACAACGGAGCATATCTTGTACCTCTGTAAAGCCATCATTTGGTCATGTATGAAGTATTGTTGACACATTTGAACTGATGCATCTATCACTAGTCTCTCCCTCTTAGAGTCCAAACGGTCTCCAATCTAATAGGTCCCACACTACCCTCCAACTTCAGTCCCATCACCGCAATGTTGTGTCCCTGTGCCTTTTTTACAAGTATTTTAATGGAATGTGCTCTTCAGCAGTGTTCATCTATTTGACCAGCCAACAACAAAAGGTAACCTCTTCCACTAAAACGAAACAAGCTTGCTATAAATATAAAAGAGAATGAGAAAAAGTGATGAACCATTTTTTCTTTTTGAAATGCATTCAAATCCTGAGAAAATGTTTAAATTTGAATACACAGAAAATAACATTTTCGAAAGTGATATTGATTGTCCATTTACATAAAAGTGATATTAGCTGTACATTTACATTTTTTCTCAACAAAGATATAGGGAAGAGGATCTAATTAGATTTCATCAAAATCACTATCATATTTGGTTTAATGTTGGCATTACATGCTGGCATGTGTTGGACGGCTTTTAGAAACTAATTTACTGCAAAACTAACCTAACTCTGGACAGAGTAAGGGTTGTGCAGTGTGTTATCCATTGAGGATTGAATCCTGAACAATTTACTTGGAAAATAAAATATTATTTTTGTGCAATGACAATAATTCACTCATGAAAATGAGTATTGTTTTGCAAGGTCGAATTTTTGTTGAGATAAAAAAAGGAGTAGCAACTCCTCTCGGAGCTGAGTGAAAAGTAAATGTGATGAGTTTAAACCATATTGGGTATTTTCATTTTCTGAACTAAGAAGAAAAGGTTAGCAGCATTATTTTTGAGTGAAAGAACGAGTTGATCATTTTCATTGAAGTCAGAGTGAAAACGCAGTCTTGATGGACTTACATGTTCCTTTATAATTTTCTGTTAACCGTGAAACAACAAAAACGTAGGCGAAATATAAATACCAACGTTAACGAGGACAACAGTCCTAAAAAAAAGTCGAATTTTTATCCAAAAATTAAAAACATGCTTTTTTTTTTTTTTTTTTACTCCATCCAGACTCCAAACTAGCATTTGATGTTCATTAATTATAATCTTGGAAGGTTTAGTTGTTTTACGGCATATCAACCCTTTTCAGGTTATCTAATATTGAATTCAGTAATTTAAAAAAAAGGTTTTTATGCTTCAAGTTCTTTCTATTTCTTTGTCCGTCGATTACATTTTTTTCTCAGAAACTACTCAGTTTATCCGGCTGAAATTTTGTATGGACCTTTGTTATGATAGGGTGCAGCAAACTAAGTATTATGGTATCCGTTCAACGCACATTTAGAGATTAGAGATTAGTATTCAATGCAAAGATGAGCAAAAAATTTAACCACATTCAATCATCAATTTAGCATAAAGCACTCATTGTATTCAATAGGCTATAACTTTTGCCGACTTTTTACGAGCTAAAAAGTCTAGTTTTCAAATATTTATCCATGTAGTTTTGTTTGGTTAATGTTGATTACAGTAATTTCGGAAAAAGTTTTTACGCTCCAAGTTCTCTATGTCTTCAAATATTTATTCATGATTTTATAAACTTGGAAATCGGAGGAGAAAACCTGTGAAAAAAACATTTCTGAAGCTATAAAACTTATAAAAGTTAGAAACTATAAAAGAAAATGTGTGAAAAGACAGCTGGATTATTTTTCAAAGATTTTAACATTTTTTTTTTCATTCATGCATCTTTATGAAAAGTTTTTTTTTATGCTTTGTATACTTTCGTTCGCCCTTAAAACATTTTGCCACTGAAGTGTGAAAGTGTGAGATCAAATGTATAGGGATGGGGGGTCGCTATATAAGTGGGGAGTTGGGCAGCAAAATGTATGCTCACATTGAAATTCTTACATGTTAGTACAGTCTATGGAGCAGGGAGAAAAATTCAAAAGGCAATAGACCCGAGGAAAGAAACTATTAGAGTAGAAATCCAGAATCTACAACCCCTATGATAAAGGGGTGTCATTTTTACTGCTTGTCAGGTGAGTTGTGAGTATTTTTTGTTGCGAACGTACAAATGCAACAAGTTTAACAAGACAAATTCTGTGGACACATTTGTAAAACAGGTCAAGAAATGCAACACTGCAGCAATTCGACAGGGATTGGAGTTTGGCAGACATTGCAGGACCTGTTTTGTTCAAAATTCTTTTTTTGCATCTTGTCCTATAAAGGAGGCTAGTGGTTGATACACCAGTCTAGAGATAGCAAAACTATTCCAAGCATGAACGATGGTTCATCTGCCATGTTTGGAATTAGAATTTAATAACGGAGTACAGAAATTAATAATTGGTATGCAAATGAGATATGTAAATAAATACAGCTGACATTTAGCAAGGCAAACCAATAAGATTGCATGAATACACTAAATGATCAAGACTACGTCGATACTTAGATAAGATGCTTTAAGGCATTGGCCACACAAATTTATCTTTAGTTAACCTTTGACAACTAAAAATTTTCGTTTACTAGACAAATAGAAAAGTTACTAACCAAACCCACATGACTTTTGGAATATATCTCTGTTCTGTGACAAGTATGTTCATCATAAAAAATTTTCTGTATATTGTTTTTAAGTGTAATTCTAAACATGCACTGAATTTTTTGTTGAAAATATAAACATTCAAATTTTTTGTTGAAAGTATAAACATTCAAATTTTTTGTTGAAAATATAAACATTCAAATTTTTTGTTGAAAATATAAACATTCAAATTTTTTGTTGAAAATATAAACATTTAAATTTTTTGTTGAAAATATAAATATTCAAATTTTTTGTTGAATGTATAAACATTCAAATTTTTTGTTGAAAATATAAACATTCAAATTTTTTGTTGAAAATATAAACATTCAAATTTTTTGTTGAATGTATAAACATTCAAATTTTTTGTTGAAAATATAAACATTCAAATTTTTTGTTGAAAATATAAACATTCAAATTTTTTGTTGAAAATATAAACATTTAAATTTTTTGTTGAAAATATAAACATTTAAATTTTCAAATTTTTTCAGGTGTATTTTTTAAAGTCTTCGTAAAAAAAAAAAAAAAGAAAAAAAAAAGAGTATTAAACTTTGAATAAAGGTTAAAAATATATTTTTCAACCACTAATAGCTTTGGAAGATTGTTGGTGAAAAAAATAAAATCACCAAAAGATAAGCGTTGTATTATTTCTAGTCGCCACTCAAAAATGTGACTCCTTCACTCGCAATGTGAAGCCCTGCCAGAGTAAATAAACTAAAAGATAAATGAATTTAAAGAGCAAAATTAAATTACTGACATGTTCCTTGCAACAGCTGGGTGCAAAGCAATGCAAAAAGTTTTAACGGTGGTATATCCAAGAAACTTGAATAAACTGACCTTCAAAGAAATTGGTGAGAATGAAGATAGATCAAGGTTTCCATTAAAAAGAGAAGAGTAAAACGACACAGACCTTCCAGAATAGTTAGGAGTGAGATGTTAGGAGTGCAGGTTCAAGGAGGTGTAGCATGGTATGTAAATAAAATAAGTAGGTCTAAATTTGGGCAAGAAGTACCGATGTAATCATGTGACCTGATATTTTATACCAACAATTGTTTCAATTCATGCCATTCACTGGTGATTGCACGTCAATTGAGGTTTCGATGTCGTCAATCAGTCTGACAGAGAAAGGTCCATTTTTAGAGACCTTTTAGCTGTTGGAGTGAGACATCCATTCTAGGTAGTCCTAGGAGGTTCATTCCTAGGTCTTGAATCTTTGCTTTCAGGTAGAGCAAGTTTATTGTGTGTCTGAGGCGCCCTTACCATAGAATGCTGACAGGATTACTCAATTATTTTTTGCAGGGCCAGAATACTTTTTCTTTAAGAGCACTGGCTCCATTCTTCCCATCTTGCAACGTTGTGTCACATCCCTCCCACAGTGGAAGAGGGGTAAATACTTACACGATTAACAATACATCTTATATTAGGTGTATAAGAGAATGTCATGAGTTGGAAAAAATAAAAAATAAAGAAATTAAAAAAAACAAGGATCTGTCGGTCTGTTATGATTGAATTTGAATCAGAATCACCATTGCTAAAAGCACAGATTGCATGGGCTCCTTAAGAGAACCATTTTTCTTTTTCTTTTAAATAAAATCACTTGTGAAAGAAACAAATTAAGACAAGTTTTTAAATAGATGAGAATTCTTTTCTGGTTGTTTGCAGAAAGAAAGAAAAAGAAGAAAAAATCCTGACATTTTTTTTTCTTTCTTGAAGATCCCTGAAAATCTCTTGGTAAAAGTAGGAAGAAATTAGCCAAACATTAGCAGCAAGAAAGAAAAGGATAACACAGAATCTGAGACATTTTATATGAAGCAGATGTGAGAATGGGCTTCCTGCTGATGAGTGGAGAGGAAGAAGATTAAAAACAAAAAAATAAAACTGACCCTGGCCATTAGTGGAAAATAAATAGCTAAGAGGTTGAATATGGGTCTAGGCCTGCCTATTTCTCTCCGTCTCTCTTTATCCATGCATTGATTTAAACAGAGTGGGGTATCCTGTTTGTGTAAAAGGGCGTTTGAAGAGAAGAAAGTTGTTGGCCAAAAGTGTAAAGACTATAAAGATTATAAAATTAAAGGAATTCTAATATTCAGTTTCTTTCCTGTCAAACTTCCATTTTAAGACACTACAATGAAATGGAAGCATACTTCCGGTTCGATGAGTTAGTTGAGTCAGGAAAGGACTTATATGAAGAATTTAGATGAAGTGGAATTAGGAAGAAGTAGAATTAGAAAGGACTGAATACTGGTTCATAAACATCTTCATTCAAAAACACAAGTTCATAATATTGATTTACAAAAAAAAAAAATCTTTGAAATCTTTAAAACCTGCAAGGTCATCTCATCAACAGTTTTTTTAAATCTTTTTATTTTATCAAAAAAGTTTTCATTTTTTTCATATAATTTATAGCTCATATTTATTTTACAGAAAAAGAGATTAACATTAAGTTATGAAATTACTGAAACTTTGACAAATCCAGACTATTTCGGTTGCTGATTTGATTTTTCCCCGTTAAAATGAAAATTAATGGGTTTTTTTTTTTGTTTACGTAATTTATACAAGTTTTTAATAAATCACTTTAATTACTGTTGATTATGACAAAACTATTGCATATATATAGGAAAATAGGACAAAATTACAAATAAAGTCAAAATTTTAAACCATTTTAAAACGTTTATGCAAAAATATCTTAGGCATACAAATATCTGTGTTTGGGTGTTTGTTCTCTTAAAACATGAATGTTATTGATCACAAAGTTCCATTTGGCTAATAATTTTGTAAGTGACAGTCTGAAAATATGATTCCTATCCCCTGGAAGATTGTTCTAAATTTCTGGGTCTTCCAACCCCAAATAAAATAGAAAATTGAACACAAATACACATGTAATTATTGTAAATTGGAACTGTTAATATTCTTTGGATTACTGTTCTCATCCTATTTTCACGTTTTGGTCGATGTAACCTCCGACCTTCTTCAAGTGCATCTTGCTAAACACAGGGATCTTTCTGGCCAAAAGTGTAAAGACTACAAAGTTTCAATTCTAAGTGCAAGCAACACTCAAAATACAATTGCCGATTTCTTAGGGCTTGTACCTAGTCATAGTCGACAGAATCTTACTTTGCTGCCCTCATGGATTAAATAAAAGGTTCCATTCAAAATTCTTTCCAGATTCTTCGAGTTTGACAAGATACACCTGAAGAAGGTCAAAGGTTACATCGACCAAAGCATTGTAAAAAATGACACTCAACGAGAGAATAGCAGTCCGAAAAATCCAAATAAGATGATATATAATATGAGATGTACAATGTGTCGCATTCATGTGAGAAGCTGTACAATGATGTAGATATTCTAAGCAAGTTCCAGTTGATCTCATGAGGACTTCAAGCAAGAGAATTTTTTTTTTTTTTTTTAAAAGATTTTATGTCTATAAAGTTGATGTAGCAGTCAACTCCAAGCAGTAAACTCCATTCTGCAGACATCTGGACATTTTTTTGTTAGTTATTCATTTGGTACAACAAAGTTATAAGCATTGGCACTATCTCAGACAACAGTGTCATTGAGTAACAAGATTAGAGAGAGGTTGCAAAAATATAGTTAGTAACGGTAATTTTCTATATGAGGCTAGAATAAGCATAATGTTAGAATAGTGGAAAATTCCATCAGAAGTCAAACTAGAGTTATGATTATGTCATAGGATATTACACCATGGTAGCAAAACAAAATCAATTCTGCTATTGGGGGGGGGGTAGTTTACAACTATTAAAGTTAAGACATCTTTTTCAAGGTTCATCATCCATACGGGAGGAGAGGGAAACTACAGCCCATTTAGATGTACATTGCTGTAAGTTATTAGGTAAAAATAAAAAAAATAAAAAAATAAATCTCAAAAGCAAATAACGATTTATTTATTGATTTTTTAAAAATTTCTCTATTACAGCTACCAGAAGGAAACGGGGGGGGGGGAAACTGAGAGACGGATTATCCACAAAGCAATTTGTGACACGTCAACAAAACAGGACTCCAGAGAAGGTTTTTGTAATCTAGAACAAAAAAAAAAAAAAAAAAAAAAATCTATGATGCTATACTTGAAAATAATTTGAAATAGGTTTTAGAGTTTGACAAGATAGGCATGGAGAAGGTCGATGGTTAAATTGGCCGAAACTTGTGTGAATGACATGCAAGATAAGAAAATTTGAATAAACGAAATAATCCAAACTCATCATAGTTGTTGCAATGTTCAGAGTTTTGGCTCTTTTATTCTCTGGCCTTCATCAGGTACCTTTGGAAGAAATAAACTAAACCCCCAAGAAACTATAGTTCTGATTACGCCATAGGATACTACATCATAAAACAAAGTGGCAGAGAAATGAGACTGCTTTTTTCCAAGGGAAAAGGGGATTGTTAATGGCAGATCATCTATTAGTAAACTAAACTCCAGTAATTTTTTATTTTAAATTCCTCCCATTATCACAACTATCACAAAATAAAAAAAAAATAATAAAAAAAGTGCTTGTAAAATATAATGGGATTTCATATAAATACATTTTAGGTAAAAAATACAAATACGTACTTACATGTCATGTCGAAATTATAAAAATTATTTAAAAAAATGGTTGAATAGAAAAATAATTCTGAATCAGAGTTTTATCATATTGGTTAACGTTGAAGGATTCTTAAAATTCAGGGGAGGTAACTGAAATGAAGACACAAAACTATATATAGGTAGATATAGAATGGATCATTTATTGAATAATGGAATACAAGCAAAATTTGAAGTTCAGAACCTGTACAGAACACTGAGAATTCGTCCTCTCTAGGACTTGTATAGAATAACTACCCATCGCAAACTCTTCTGAAACTAAACATGGCTTACAACTCAAGAATATATATATAATGAACTAATAAATAAAAATAAAATAATTAACCCATGAGGGGGAGGGAAGCGTATATAAATTATTCAAAACCAGTTAGATTACTCTATTCCAGACGATGAATCATGAAGGATTGGAAAGTACTCAGACATGATAAATATTTTGATTACATCAGTCAGTTCCCGATAGAAGTGAAGACTAATTCGGAAGTTTGAAAGAATTGAAAATAAAGTTAATAGACAAAAAAACGTTGTCTGTTATCAGTTATTATCTGAACTAAATATATATGCATATCCAAACTAAATATATATATATATGTGCATATCCAAACTAAATATAAATATATATGCATATCCAAACTAAATGTATATATATGCATATCCAAACTAAATGTATATATATATGCATATCCAAACTAAATGTATATATATATATATATATATATATATATATATATATATATGCATATCCAAACTAAATGTATATATATATGCATATCCAAACTAAATGTATATATATATATATATGCATATCCAAACTAAATGTATATATATATGCATATCCAAGCTAAATGTATATATATATATGTATATGCATATCCAAGCTAAATGTATATATATATATATGCATATCCAAGCTAAATATATATATATATATATATATATATATATGCATATCCAAACTAAATGTATATATATATGCATATCCAAACTAAATGTATATATATATATGCATATCCAAACTAAATGTATATATATATATATGCATATCCAAGCTAAATGTATATATATGCATATCCAAGCTAAATGTATATATATATATGCATATCCAAGCTATATATATATATATATATATATACATTTAGCTTGGATATGCATATATATATACATTTAGCTTGGATATATATATATATATGCATATCCAAACTAAATGTATATATATATATATATATGCATATCCAAACTAAATGTGTATATATATATATATATATATGCATATCCAAACTAAATGTATATATATATATATATATATATATATATGCATATCAAAGCTAAATGTATATATATATATATATGCATATCAAAGCTAAATGTATATATATATGTATGCATATCAAAGCTAAATGTGTATATATATATATGCATATCAAAGCTAAATGTATATATATATATATGCATATCCAAACTAAATGTATATATATATATATGCATATCCACACTAAATGTATATATATATGCATATCCAAGCTAAATGTATATATATATATATGCATATCCAAGCTAAATGTATATATATATGCATATCCAAGCTAAATGTATATATATATATGCATATCCAAGCTAAATATATATGCATATCCAAGCTAAATGTATATATATATGCATATCCAAACTAAATATATATGCATATCCGAACTAAATATAAATATATATACATATCCAAACTAAATATATATGCATATCCAAATTAAATATAAATATATATGCATATCCAAGCTAAATGTATATATATATATGCATATCCAAGCTAAATATATATGCATATCCAAACTAAATGTATATATATATGCATATCCAAGCTAAATGTATATATATATATGCATATCCAAACTAAATGTATATATATATGCATATCCAAACTAAATGTATATATATGCATATCCAAACTAAATATATATGCATATCCGAACTAAATATAAATATATATGCATATCCAAACTAAATGTATATATATATGCATATCCAAACTAAATGTATATATATATGCATATCCAAACTAAATATATATGCATATCCAAACTAAATGTATATATATATATATGCATATTCAAACTAAATGTATATAAATATATATGCATATCCAAACTAAATGTATATATATATATATATATATATGCATATCCAAACTAAATGTATATATATATATATGCATATCCAAACTAAATGTATATATATATGCATATCCAAGGTAAATATAAATATATAAGCATATCCAAACTAAATATATATATATGCATATCCAAGCTAAATATATATATATATGCATGTCCAAGCTAAATATATATATATATGCATATCCAAGCTAAATATATATATATATATATGCATATCCAAACTAAATATATATATATATATGCATATCCAAACTAAATATATATATATGCATATCCAAGCTAAATATATATATATATATATGCATATCCAAGCTAAATATATATATATATGCATATCCAAACTAAATATATATATATATGCATATCCAAGCTAAATATATATATATATGCATGTCCAAGCTAAATATATATATATATGCATATCCAAGCTAAATATATATATATATGCATATCCAAACTAAATATATATATATATATGCATATCCAAACTAAATATATATATATGCATATCCAAGCTAAATATATATATATATGCATATCCAAGCTAAATATATATATATATATATATGCATATCCAAGCTAAATATATATATATATGCATATCCAAGCTAAATATATATATATATATGCATATCCAAACCTTAAAAATTAAGGGTGTTAAACATATAAAAGTTTATTTGCGCTTGAATAGAAATAACACATTTAGTCGCCTTATGCCTGCCAAGTTTTATTTATTTTTTAAATTTTTATCCCCTTAGCAGCTATTTTTACCAGCTAAAAACAAAATAGAATCTGTTACACAGGTCTAAATCCCCTATATACCAAGTTTCAAGTCTGTAGACCAAAAATTGACAGAGTAGTTTGGTAGAAGCAGACAGACAAGGTCATATATATCTCCACTCAGCGATGCCCAGTCATAAAATAAACTTAAATATTATATTTTAATTCGTGCAGATTTTGTATTTATTATCATAGAGCCAGTTATCTATGAAATATTATATTGTATTTAATATATAGTCGTGATTTCAAAAGAAAAAAATGACTTGTGTGCCATCAGCTAGAATCGAAACCAAAACATAGTTCTCCAACCTTATCAGTTAGTATATGACCTACATTCATAAGTATACAAAAACTGGAAAAAAAAAAAATAAATAAATAAAAACGTCGCCTGTTAATTCGGTTTCTCTTTTGTTCAGTGCTAGAGCTAATAATCTTTCGCTAGCAATGTCACCCGTTAATTCTTTTTCTCTTTTTTGTCCCTTTTTTCTGTTTATTTATTAATTACGTCTTTTATTGGATTTTTTTTTTATTTAGTCAATTTAAGAAGTTGGTAATAATTTTTTTAAAATTTTTTTACGTTGACAATGTGTGTGTATGATATTGAGCACAAAAAAGAAAATATTATTTCAAAGCAAAGCCTGAAAAAAAATTATGGATTACAGAAAAATACGAGCATGAGAAATAATATAGTTAAGATTAAACTTAGAAAAATAAAAGGACTAATTGTTAAAACTAGAAAAGAAAAAGACAAGATATTCTAGTAAAAAATACAATAAATTTATAATTTAAAATATTGCAACATTAAGAATTTAACATTATTTATAAATTCTTAATGTTGCAATATTGTAGTTATAAATTTATTATTTTTTACCAGAATATCTTGTCTTTTTCTGTTCCAGTTTTAATAATTAGTCCTTTTACTTTTCTAAGTTTAATCTTAACCATATTACTTTTCATGCTCGCATTTTTCTATGTAATAAATGTATATTTTTTCTGCATAAAAAAATAAATTTGCAAAAAATTCTGTAAGTTTTGTATTTGTAGAAATGACGGTTGGTCATGATATGAAGATGTTTAAGAGAAAATCTCAAAGTAATTAAGTCTAATTGGAGGAGTGCATTTTAGGGGTGTCCATTTAAACAGTTGGTCTTTTAAAAACACAAGAATTGAATTAGATTGTAGTTCAATAGCAACAATTGGAAAATAAATATATGATCAAGGAAGGGTGAGGAGAAAGAGGAGAGTTGGAATGAAACTTGTTTTTATTGCTTTGGAAATTTGTACAAGTGAAAACCAAGGAATTGGGAGAGATGTGGTTATGGGAGGTATTCCTTCCTTTTTTTTTTTTTTTTTTTTCAGCTAAGAGGCTTTTTGCTGACTAAAAGAGGAGGCGAGAGGGAGGGGGTAATGCTACATCAGTAGAGTTAGACAGCAGCATTAAACCGTCGAGAGCCTCCCCCATGCTCCTTCCCAGGAGAGCTTCAGAATCCTGTTGTGAGTTTTCTCATATCCCAAGAAATGGAGCACACGGAGGGAGGGATGCTATATAAAAAGGCAGCAGCTGCAGCAATTGCAATGAGAAAGAAAGAGAAAAAAGAAAGAGAATGCGGGCAGAAAAAAGAAAGAGAAAGTGGGAAGAAAAAAGAAAGAGATTACGAGAAGAAAAAAGAAAGAGAATGCGGGAAGAAAAAAAGAAAGAGAATGCGGGTAAAAAAAAGAAAGAATGCAAGAAGAAAAAAGAAAGAGATTACGGGTAGAAAAAAGAAAGAGAATGCGGGTAGAAAAAAAGAAAGAGAAAGTGGGAAGAAAAAAGAATACGGGAGGAAGAAAAAAAGAATACGGGAAGAAAAAAGAAAAAGAATATGGGTAGAAAAAAGAAAGAGAATACGGGTAGAAAAAAGAAAGAGAATACGGGTAGAAAAAGAAAGAGAATGCGGGAAGAAAAAAAGAAAGAGAATGCGCGAAGAAAAAAAGAAAGAGATTGGGGGGAAAGGAGCGAGATAAAAAAGCAGTACAAATAAAAGATAAAGAGTGAGAAAAAGAGATAATGGTAAAGACAGGAGTATGATTGCCGCTGCACGATGATAGCATGCAGTTGGTACTTTGTTGTTAATATACATATCACTGGCCGCCATCTTTGTATGGAAATGGACAAGTGGAGGCTGGGCGCATGGGAGGGGTGGAATAGTGCTGGAGGGTGTGGAAGACTCAACGGCCGCAAACAGAACAAACGGAAGAGGATATGCAAGATGAGAAATACACCTTTACTCAAAATATATGAAGGGAAATGAAGGTAGGAGAAAGATGGAGAAAGTGAAGAATGGGTTGACTGCACAAGGAATTCATTAGAAATTCAATTATTCACTTATTAACATGTCATCAGTTTTCATAAAAAAAAAGACAAAAATCGTTTGTATTTAGATTAGATGATTATTTCATGCAATTCATCAACATTCTTCATTCTTAGTAATTAAATGAAGCCTTCAGCATCATTCTTTATTTTTATTTAAATAATCTATTTAAAAATGCTCCCCACGACCGTGACATGCAAGATTACAGTTATGTGGCTTTATTATTTATTTACCAGTTGTACCTAACCGGCAATGTTTCTTTTTTTTTTTTTTTTTTTTGTGAATGATGGTTCAACCATTATTTTTTTCTCTCTCTCTCTCTCTCTCTCTCTCTCTCTCTCTCTCTCTCTCTCTCTCTCACACACACACACACACACACACACACACACACACACACAAAAATAAAATAAATAATAAATAAATAAATAAAATTAAAAAATGATTTAACTTGATTATTACAGTATTATTTGTTGATTGAATTATTGTTTTGATTTTAGTTGTCATCTTAAATTATTATCTCCTGGGGCGGTTGGGAGGGGGGGGGCGAAGAAACAATTCTTCTTTCAAAGAATATTGGAAGATAAGCTCTAACAAAAATGGTTTGTATAACATATACAGCAAGTTTTTGTCCGGTGTTTACAAAAACTTATGAATGAAATGTTTAGCATTTAAAATGGAAGTTTCAAGTAGTGAACTTTGCAAAGCCAGCTAGTATATCGTTCGTACGGTAATGTTTGAATATATGGTTATGTGGCCGTTTTAGTCATTTAGAACTGCTTTAAAGCTTCACTAGCAGTGTCAGAAAACGCCATTAAAATGCGTGATAAAAAATTGAATAATTCGACCTCCTATCTTTCGAAGCTTATAACTACTTGAAAAATGTAATTCAAACCCTAAATTTTTTTCAATTAAAGGAGCAAAGACCAAATTTTAAAAAAAATAATAACAGGTTAAATAGCAAATTATGCAATATTTGTTTTTTTTTAATCGGTTTTCTTTAAAAAAAATTTTTTTTAAGAAAATCAACGAATTTTAATTTACTTCGATAAAATATATGTATATATAAATTCCAAAAAATCACTTACCTATAAAAATACTATTCAATGGGTACTTCCATTCTTCATTGTTAAGAATTTATCCATATTTATATTTTATATTCCATGTACTTTTTAAATAAAATACTTTTTTAAGCAAATTAAAAAATACTGCGACATGAGATGTTTCACAACTGGAATAAAGGGAGACAAACGTCGCCTTTTCTTCAAGTTGAGAACTTTGGTGGCCTTAAGCGCCAGAATTAATCTCCCTTTCTATTGCTGGCTGTAAACAAAAGTTAGTAAATATGGGCCACCGTAGGTGAAAAATAATCCCATTTCAATTATCATTTTGCCAATAAAAAAAGAAAAACAGTCGACCGATTTTTTTTTTTATTATTCTCTTAAAGAAATACATGAGTTTTTGATTTAATATATTTTATTTCTTCTTTATGGAGTGAATTTTTTTTTAAATATCTAAAAAAAAAAAATTAATAATTGAATGAAATAGAAAAAATTGTCGTAATTCTACGAAATTTTCTGAACAATATAGCAAGATTATAAGGTTTCACTTAAAAAAAATTCAACGTGTTTTTTTAAAAAATAGGTTTTAAACTTTGGACTTTAAAGGTAAATTTGCAAATAACTGTTCGTTTTTTGTTTTAAATTAGCTTATTTTATTTATTGATCTTTTATCTTCAATTTTATGAATTTTCTGGTGTAAAAATATGTAAGGAGGTGAGCGACGTTTTTTTATGACTAGTTTCCATAGCAACCACGTTGCTTCAGCCACTGCTGTCGGGGGGGGAGGAAGAGAAGAAACAAGTGAAGCAGAAAGAATGAAAGCATGAAGGGGATATAATTGGGGGTATTTTATTGAAAGCAGATGAGTGCCGTACATTGTTATTACATATGTGTTTATGGGGGCAAAAAATAAGACTGAAATTAAACAAAGAACAAGTGAATTTATTGGAAGCCTGGAAAAATCATGGATTACAATAGATAGATGCAAGCATGAAAGGTAATATGGTTAAGCATAAAAGACTAGTTGTTAAAACTGGAAAAGAAAAGGACAAGATATTCTAGTAAAACATATAAATTCATAACTTAAAATATTGCAGTATAAATAATTTTTTTTAAAATTCAATGTAACATTATATAATCAATTCTTAATACTGCAATATTTTAAGTAATAAATTTCTTAGATTTCTTTACTAGAATATCTTGTCCTTTTCTTTTCCAGTTTTAACAATTAGTCCTTTACTTTTCTACATTTAAGCTTAACCATATTACTTTTCATGCTCGCATTTTTCTATTGTAACAATAAGGATAAACGTCTGTGTGTTGTATGCGTATTGATAGAAATTTCTTGATCTTTCAAGGAAATTTGGAACAGATATGGGAGGGGGGGCATAAAAGGGGAGGTTGTTCGATTTGATTTTGACAGAAGCAAAGCAAAGTACATTCCTGTAAAGGCAAAAAAAAAAGTCACACTAAAAAGGATAGAATATGGAAATAAGGTTTTATTCATAGAGGTCAAGCGTTCAAAACAACTACTGATGAACAGAACTCATAGATAAATAATTAGTATGCAGTTCTCTTCGCCATGATTAATTGCACTAAAGTTAAATCAAGCCAGTTTTAAGAGTGTATTTTACTTCATTTTATTTCCAAACCACACGAGAGTCTGGTTTATATCTGGTTGTTATAGAGATAATTGGCCCATTTGATGCACAGTAGAAGGAGGGGGACAGGGATAGTTGAATGGGATGCGGCAATACAGATAAATTTAGAAAATACCTGAATAGATGATGTGAACATTAAATTAGTGGGGATTGGAAATGGGAAATGTAATCGTAAAAATTTTAAAGCTTGGAAATAAAAAAAAAGAAAAGATACATCTGAAGATGAATAGTTAAATGTTTTTTTAAAGAGTTTTTTTTTTTAAACAGTGGTGGTGTGTGGGAAGGGGAAGACCGTTTCCTCAAAGATTTAGTCTCATTGTCCTTGATTCTTAGGTTTCATCAGATCTCCTTTATGATTCTGCAGAAAGTACACAAGATGGCTAATTTGTCAGCCGATAGCTTTACAAAGAATAGAAAGAGTCAAAGAAAA
>NC_136492.1:42215006-42217506 GCF_053919585.1 Euprymna scolopes
TTGAAACCCAATTACAGAAGACTAAACCAGACCTTTTATTTTTAAGTGAAACTGGCATTGGACAGGCTATTTCCCTAGATGAGTTTGCAATTACAGGATACTCTAACTTAACTTCTAAATCTGACCCCCAAGATCGCCATGGGCATGGAATATGTGCCTATATTAAAGATAGCTTTCCATGTGGGAGGGACATCTCCAGGGAAGATCCTAACTTACCCTATATGTGCTTCCGGGTTGCTTTAGCTCACACTACTGCATTTATATTTACTCTCTATCGCCCCCACAACAGCGGAGTTACTATCTTTCAAAGCATATCTGAGAAAATTGACCAAGTCCTTTCTACTTATCCTTCAGCTAACATTCACGTATGTGGAGACTTCAATGTTCACAACGTCGAATGGTTGACCCACTCAAACAAGACCGATGATGAGGGGAGGTTCTGTCATGATTTCTCCATTGCCTATGACCTCACTCAGATTGTTCAGGAACCTACCCGTGTGCCCGATAATGACGGCCAGTATGCGAGCCTACTAGACCTTTTTCTCACAACTTGCCCTGAACTATGTTCAGTTTCTGTTCTGTCGCCTCTTGGATCTTCCGACCACTCTGTTGTATCAATTAAGATAAAAATGAAATGTAATAAGTCCCCAGACGTACCACTGCATCGTACAGTATATCGATACACTAAGGCTGACTGGGATAGCTTCCGTACATTTATATCTGATCTACCTCTGCATTCCATGTTTAAAAAGGATGTGTCCTCTATAGTATTAGACCTAACTGAATGGTTAATTGTAGGTATTGACCATTTCATACCCTCTAAAAAGTTTCAGCAAAAACCTAACAGCCAGCCATGGTTCTCTCCAGAATGTGCTGCTGCCATTGCGCACAGAAATCACTTTTTCCACTGCTTCAAACGTAATAGATGTATGGAAACTAAAGCCGTTTTCAGGACTGCCAGCAACCATTGTAAGAAAGTAATAAGGAACGCAAGAGAGTTGTATGCTCAATCTGTTAAGTCCAAAGTAGCTGAGCAGCGGCTTGGTTCCCACCAGTTTTGGCAAATAGCAAACAGAATCCTGAACAGAAGCGTGTGCTCCATCCCAACTATTATCAATGGACCTGAGGTAATCTCGTCAGCATCAGACAAAGCCAAACTCTTTGTCAAGAACTTTGCAGCTAATTCTACCCTTTGCGACCAAGACCGCCAACCCCCAATATTTCCTCCTGTATCAGAAAACACGCTATGTGATATACGTATATCTGTACGTGATGTTGCCAAGCTAATCAAAAACCTTGATTCCAGTAAAGCAACTGGCCCTGATGGTATTCCAATTATAGTACTCAAAAAACTTCAACCTGAACTAGCGCCCATACTTACAAAACTGTTTAAACGTTGTCTTAAGGAGAATAGTTTCCCATCTCCCTGGAAAATCTCATCAGTATGCCCTGTATTTAAGAATTCAGGTGATCGCTCATCCCCCTCTCAGTACAGGCCAATAAGTCTCCTGTGTGTCATGAGTAAGTTGCTAGAATCTGTGTTAAATACAGAAGTAATCAATCATCTCAACAAAAATAACCTTCTTAGTGACACTCAATATGGTTTCCGTTCTGCTAGATCTACAGCAGATGTCCTTACAGTTATATCGTATAGGATTAGCAAATCTCTCGACGGTGGCAATCTTTCTGGGGCAATTGCTCTTGACATATCTAAAGCCTTTGATAGGGTATGGCATAAAGGTTTACTTCATAAGATCGCTAGCTATGGTATAGCTGGAAAAGTCTTCTCAATTATTAAATCATTTCTTTCTGATAGGTTCATAAGAGTAGTAGTTGAGGGGCAAAAATCAGAAGCTCACAGTATTAATGCCGGTGTCCCTCAGGGATCCATCCTGGGCCCAACTCTTTTCCTGATCTACATTAATGATCTTCCAAATCATATCCTTACATCATTTGTAGACATTTATGCTGACGACACTACCATTTATGGTACCACATCTAAGACAGTAAACGAGCAAGTACTCTCCAATTCTCTCTCCTCTGATCTTGAGCATGTAGTACAATGGGGAAAGGAGTGGCTGGTTACTTTTAATGCATCTAAAACCAAGCTTCTCTCTTTACATCATCAACATTTTAATCCACATTTGTCATCAATTGAAATGAATGGCTCTCGTCTTCAGGAGGCCTCAAGTTTTGACAAGCTTCTGGGCTTGACCATTACTCCTGATCTTAAATGGAACTCGTATATCAAATCTGTTGCCAAGGCCACTGGAAAAATGGTGGGATCTTTCTATCGATCCAGTAGATATCTCACTGCTGATTCTATTCTCTATCTATATAAGAGCCAGGTACGTCCAAGGATGGAATACTGTTGCCACATCTGGACAGGAGCTGCTAGAAAGGACTTGTCCTGCCTTGATAGAGTTCAAAATAGACTTTGTAGCCTCGTAGGAGATGTCCTTTTCTCCTCCTTGCAACCTCTATCTCACAGAAGAGATGT
>NC_136492.1:42222506-42245006 GCF_053919585.1 Euprymna scolopes
ATATAAAAAAAAAAGTATATTGTTCAATTAAGCTTTTATTGTTTAAATTATTTGACTTTGTTTTATTTTAAATAAATAAAAAACGGTGAAAACACGTTTTTCAAACAGCAAGGAGCTTTGGAAGATTGTCCAAAAAAAAAAAAAAAAACATCACTCGCATATGCGACCGTTTCACTCACGTTTAGGGTCAGATATTATATGCTTCATCTTTGTCATATTAACCCTCCAGCCGCTCCTCTCAAGAACTATGCTAATTTAAAAAAAATTACCTATTCTAATTAAAAAATAGACACTAAATCCATATGTTTATATAATATTTTGCTCAATCTTATTAGTATAAATGGTGGTAAAAATTAATTTTATTACTATCTGGACAATTTTTTTCCACCAGGTTGCCTTGGTTATGCTTGCTTCGTAATAAAACCTCTATACCAAACGATTTCAGTTTTGAAAAATAAAAAATAAAAATTGGTTCAGTTTTCAGTATACAAGTATAACGGTTTATATACATATATTGTCTAAAGAAGTCTTACGTATTTCATTAAAAAATACTTAAAATGAAATAATAAAAAAAAAATGCAGTTTAAATTCCTAGGAAAACCAACTAAATTCAACACATTGCAGACTTAGCATTCGCATATGATAACTTTCCGTTAGAAAATTCACAATTAGAAAAGGGAATTAACTCTACTATATAACGATGTAAAAATCTTAAATTGTTAAATAGAAAGTGTGGATCATTAACAGTTTACCATGTAGCTGTTTCGAAAATTTAAAAACAGGACAGCTGTTAAATTTATGGCTCCCAAATGGAAAATATGACTTCCTCGATAACAAAATGTAGACGCAATACAGTTACTGTGTAAAGTAAAATTATGTATAAAGTAAATAAATTGATAATAGAAACTATAATACTATTTTAAGAACTATTCTTCAATATGTTAATTAGCATATAAAATTATATAGGAATAAAGACTACACTAGCATCCATTCCAAATCAGATTTCGAACCTATAATCAAGTTGATAGTCGCCAGTTCTACCCTCTGGTCCATGGGATCAGTGCCTACAAACGACCTCAAATGTCTTTATATAAACACTTGACCGCTACAGTGCTTGAGTTGCTTGTTTATTTACAAATAAAGAGCTTTGTATTACACCAAGCCAGCAGCAAGTCCTTAACCAAGGAGCGGGGAGGGGGGGGGCTTAAAATAGTAGTCATCCACATACATGCATATATATAATAGTGATGGGACAATTTGAATACCCGCCCCCCCGGGTTCCGATACAATTAACAATTTCATACATTAATTCCAATCTTTATAGATCTCTAAATATTTAACTATAGAGTTGTTATTTTCCCCCCTGATAAACAGAACGACACATGTTAAATGTGAATATCTTTTCTCAAACGTGAAAATAGACTTGTGGACGATGATCTATAGTTTTAAGTTTTACTGGTAGTTTAAAAACAATAAATATTTATCACTTTATCATTAATAGCAGCAGTGGAAGATTTTGTTGTACACAAAGTCAAATAAAAAAAAAAAAAAGTTAAAAAGAATCGTTTTTGTCATCGGAAAATAGGCATACATTTTTCTGATTCCGATACCCCCCAAAAGTTCTGATTTCTCCGATTCCGAATCATCATGCCAACACACACACACACACACATGTATGTATATTAACAGTATTCACCTAGTGTTGCTGATAGATTGCTGATCAGAAATAATTTTAAATGTAGTTCTGTTTACCAATTTTTGCCTTTAAAGAAAAGTTTAAAAAAATAACCTTTGCAATATGAGGTCAAGTAATAAAACTTGAAGTGTGATGGTGTTTTCTTAAAATATTAATTAAAGACAACTGTAAAACAACAAATGACTTTACTGACTGAAAACAATTCGTTTAAATGTTAAAAATAACAAAATTTAATGATGAAACCTTTTTTATTTATTTTTTAAATACATTCTTCACTGGAATATTTTTTGTTTTTATTTTTGTTTTAAGAAACAAAGAATAAATGTATTTAAAACAATGAATTTAATTTCTTTACATTCCAATAAATTTCAGTTATTTAAGGATTTAACTGATTATTGCCCTAATGACCCAAGATGAAATAAAAAAAAATTTCATTGGTATCTTTTGATTCTTTGGAAAATTTAACTTTTATTGTAACTTATTTAGATAGAATTTTTAAGTTAAATTCAATTTTTGCGGTATTTTTTGTTTATTAAATAATTATGTGAAAGTACAGAACAATTAACAAAGCCCCATCACCACCTTCTGTTAAGAATGGCTTTCTAAATAATAACATTATTTCAGCACAGTCCATAAACTGCACAAATACTAAATTTTACCTATTGATTTCACAAACGAACATTTACTTAAACGTATACAAGTCGTCACATGCACACGCACGCGCGCACACACACACACACACACACACACACACACACGGCGTGTTAGTTTTATTCAGGTACGTGATGAGCATCACTGATGAGGTATGTTTTATCCAAAGCATGTTGAGTCATGGCCATTTTAAGTTGTCACAACAATCTTTCTGGAAAGAGATTGCTTAATTATTCTCGATGGAACGGTTATACTTATTTTTAAAAAGGTAAAACAATAATAAAAAAAAAATAATGCAAAAATAAGAAATAAGATATCCTCAGGAAAAAAAAAAATCAAAACATGGAGATGAAGAAGAATAATTCGTTAGTATTTGGTAACATTTGTTTTGTTGGGGGGGGGGGGCATTTTTATCTCATTCCCAACTTTAGGATTTCCAGAGACATATGGGCGTTGGAATTTGGTTGTTGGAAATTGAGCAAGGAGAGAGACAGCGGGATATTTTTCATCACTTGTTTTAAGGAACTGTGAATGAGATTGAGCATGAGAGAAGCTAGGGCGAAGAAGGTGATAAAGAAAGACCAGCCACCACCCACATCACCACCACCAGGCCAGGAAGGAGGTACATGCTCTTTCTCTCTGCCAAATTTTCTTTTCCTAATTTCTGAATATTCAGTAGTTCTTCCACTCACTGATTGCAGTGGGCAATATGGGCCAGGAGTTTTGGAGAGAAAGAAAAGACCCCCCCCCCCGCTCCACATAGGGTCTCATTCCATTCTATAACACACACACAAGGGGTGAAGAGGGATGGAGAGAAGAGCAGACAGTTATGAAATGCTACCCAACTTCAGTTATTTTTCATGAGAGAGAGAGAGAGAGAGAGAGAGAGAGAGAGAGAGAGAGAGAGAGAAAGAGAAACGTACGGAGAAATATAGACAGACTAATGGACAGAGCGAGAGAGATAGGCTCAGATTAAGTGTGGACGAGAGAGATAGACGTTGTGGTAAGACAGACATATGCTTGGGGAAAGAGAGGAATCGATGTATGCACAAACTGAGATAAAAGGACAGACAGACATTCTAAAAGAGGGAGAGAGACAGACAGACACTTTAAACAAGAGAGGAACAGACAGAAATTCTTAGCAAGAGAGAGATAGAGATACCCACAAACTGAAAGAGACGGACAGAAAAGGAAGTTACAAAATAAGATGAACACCAGATTCTGCTTTAAATCATGGCTACATGACGAGTTGTAAGGATAGGTAAAAAAAAGGGGGGGGCTGTTTATCCTTTGTGGCACAGGGATACAAGTAAAGAAATAACAAAAACAGATTATATTTTCGAAGAGAAACTGCTTGTCTTAGATAAGCCATTATTTTTTTCCCCCCAAGATCACCAGAAAAATGGATCATTATATTAGCAGAAAAGAAAAATAGTCAACTAAACCTCGAGATGAAGGAAAGAACTCTTATTATTTTAGCAGGTAAACAACCATCAAAATTCAATAAGTGTTTTATGATATCAGTGTAGGTCAGAAAAGAACAAACAAAATTAAAAGCTTTAGATCCAATGATAAATTGGGAAAAGATATACTCAGCAGCATTTCTTTAAGAAAAGTGCTTTTTTGACAGAAGTAAGAAAATCACGGTGTAAGATGCTTGACTCCCCATCCTGAATAACAGCAGAAAATGTCAGGAAAGGTTACTTGAAAGGGATGTAAAGTATTTATTAACAGTATGAATTTTGAAAGGGATGTAAGTATTTATTAACAGTATGAATATTTCAGAAATATATATATATATATATATATATATATATATATATATATATATATATATATATACTAGCAGGCTGCCCGGCATTGCCCAGTCCTACAATATGCTTAAATATATTTTGATTAATGCAGATTTAGTATTTATTATTATTATATTGGACCCAATATATAGTGATGATTTAAAAGTATCCTTTTTGATAGTAACCACGGACTAGAACAAAAAAAGTCTGACAGGGGTTTCTAAAGATATCATGGCGGAGATGCTGGGGGATCTACAAATCCCTGCGATGTACATTTGTCATGGCAGCTACGCCATGTGGGACCTACTGCTGCCAACCACCGATGACATAGTTAAATTATCCAAGTCTGACTTGAAGTGGAAACATCTGCACTTCAAGCCGGAATATCTGAGCAGGAGACAAACAAATATATACGTTTTAGGCGTCCCCTGATTTCTTGGCTCAATGCAAATAGGAGCCATCATGAGTCAATATGGGGAAAAATGCTGAAAGGTTGGCGTTCCTGGATAGAACTCTGACAGTGGAGTCTGCGTCGAGTCCTGCTATTGGTGTAGCTTTTCCCAACCTTTCCCCAATCACTTGGTTGAATGCCAAAGGAGACCAATAGGGTAGTCGCAGTTCTTCAACGAATGCCTAGATATGTTTAGAGTGATGCCAGGGTCCAATGACCTTGCAAGGTCTAGAAGGGCATTTTATTGGGAGTTAGTGGTGGGGACCGCTTTGGAACTGCTTCGGACCCACTTGGGGAGCGACTACAGCTGTCAGAGCGGGAGTTCCGCTCTCTATGGAATTGGGCGCCAGGCCGGGGATATCTTAACAATTCCGAATTTTCCATGACCAAGTGATTGGTTAGAAACCCTCTACTCCTCAATGACATACTGTTCAGAATTGGTAAGGTATTTAGTCTTTTTTGTCCATGGTGTGAGGAATATATTCTATAAACCGTTGGACATGCATTTTTTACTTGTTCCAAGCTCCATGAATTCTGGGGGTATGTCAGTGAGGTCAAGGCTTGCATCATCCCTTACCAGGTGACGATCCTGGATTTAGCATCTGTAGTCTATAACGCAGATCCCTTGTGGCCTAGGGAGGAACGAATAGTGTTCCTAGCGACCTTCGCCATAGCTAGACTAGTAGTGTGAGTTTCACACAGAGATAGGGCATGACGGGGAACCGCCTTCTCATCGGAATCTAATTTTGTATTTTAAGCACCAACTTAAAATCAAAATCAGATGCGATAGAAGGTTATCTTGCTCACAGTTTAGTAGGAGGTGGATTCACACTGCTAGTTTATGTGCATTCGTGCGAAACAGGCTTCAGTATGTGTTCCCTGCCGAGGCATGGCACACACCAATCCTAAAAACAGACCCAAGTAGTACATCCCGCAGTGGATCAGCTAGTTGGTATAAATGAGCTCCATATCGCCCTTCTTTATTTTAGGTATTAGAATAACTCCAAAGAAGCCCAGTCCTGATCAATTTATTTTAGTCCAAACCCATCCCAATAATATATTTCTTGGAGGTCACCGAACATCTCTGTGCCCCCCTCCCCCCCCCCGCTTTATTTTTCTGTAGTTGTGCCCATTTCCTCTTAGGAAGTGCTCCTTGTTTTCAGCTGATACCGGAAAAATCTTTTTTTAAATAAATATTTAAATAAATCTTGGCCTTTGAGCCAAGATCAAAGTGTGGTATCTGTTCTGATGCTTCACTTAAGTAATTGGTCCTTGGTCAATGTAGGGGAAACCCTTCATACTGAGATAATTACTATTTTTTTAAATAGTGCCAGAGTGCCCCCTTTTTTCCTTTGTTTTAGGGGAGCTGCCCCCTCCCACATTAAAAATGACATTGTGTCACATTTGCTTTTGTAGGGAAGCAAATAAATATGATGTTGAATAAGGATAGTTAAGTTCTTTAAATTTTTGAAGTATAACTTATCTTCAGAAAAAAGAAACAAAAAATATGTACAACTACTAAGTAATTTCACAGCTGTTCTTAAATTTATGCTTGTTATCATTAAATTATTGTTATAATATGTTTAAGTAATAAATATTTATAAAAGATATATATAAACTGATATTTTTCTTTAAATATTTATTTTTAAAAAATGCTGGTGGAATATATTCAAAATGAAAATAAGTTTTCATTTTTCTCTTTTGATCTAGCTGAAATATTTGCTTCAATTTCAAAACATTTTAATTCTTTCATTCACATATCGATATGCGAAAAGAATAATTTAAATAGTTTGTTATTTTTGCGGATCCATTTATAAAAAAAAAGCACTGATTTTAATTTATCAATAAAATTAAAAAACGAATTTTCCTGTACTATTATGTGGGAGTCACTAGTTTAACATAGCAGGAGTTTGGCATTATAGTCAGTAGCTATTTTGTAGTAAAAAAAATTTTTTTTAAATAAAAATAAAATTTAAAAAAAAAACTACAATTTTACGGTAAATATTATAAGGAAGGTGATATTGTGCATGAACTTTCAGTATTTACTTCAAGAGTGCTCAATACATGAATAGAGGTTAGTAGCGATCGCATGAAAGTATATTTATGGCAATTTAGGTTTCAAAAAATAGTATTTAGTTCTCTCCCACTGCAAGAACTGTAATACCAGGGTCCAAAAGTTGGGTTGAGAAGTCGGTGACCCCGAGGAGGGACACTCGGACCTGCAAAAACGTCCCGGGCAGTAAGAGCGCCTTAAGCAATTAGCAGTGAACTAACATCTTCTCAAAGAGAGAAGGAAAAGCCTGGGAGGGTGAACATCCTAGAAGTGCACAAAACCAGCATGATACTGCAATCAACAGAGACCCAGTTATTGCAGAAATGGTCATCTCTCTGTTTTTTGGGGGACAGGGGATAACAATCCCTAGCTGGAGTCATATTTTTATTAGTAACATATATACATATATATTGTTACTTTTATAAATATTTGATATCCAGAAATGTTTCATGTTCATATTTGTGGAAAAAGGTTATAGCAAACACGAACCTCTTTTCATATATATTTATGTATGCGTATATATATTTGAAAAAATTTTGTCTACCAAACTCCTATCAGTTTTTGATCTACAGACATGAAACTTAATATATAGGGTATTTAAACCCATGCAAAACTATATATTTGGGTTTTAGCCGTGGAAAATCGGTGCAAAAGTGAAAATTAAAAAAAAATGAAATTTACCAGGTCACGGTCGAACAACAGCATTACGAATATGCATGCGTAATATAATAGCCATGTTCATAGTTCATGTTTCATGTCAAAGGAAAAAATAATATTTTGAGAACATAACCATCCTGATTCAACATCATATGTTGGTAAATAAATACTTTATAGTTGAAAATTATTGAAATCTGTCATTCTTTTTACTTTGTCCCGCACATAATGAGATAGACTTCAAATACGACTCATTACAAACTATGCACAATGCTTCAAGCAAACTACATAATCCGCATTTTAGTTTGTAAATAGAAATCAACAATTAATGTTTTTTTGGTCTTTTTTTCTTGTTTGCTATGTTAACAGTTAACATCACTTCAAAATGAAAAAAGTCAGATTAAACTTTTTGGCTTTAGTTTTAATAATTTGCATCATCTGTTTGTTATATTCTCCTATTTTGGGCTGAACGCAATCTCCATATTTCTTGTTTTTAAATGAAAAATATAGAACAGGGTTTAATTGAGTGTTAAATCTAAAACAAGTACTCAACAAGTCCATTACAAGTAACACATGTACACCGCTTAGTATTGTTTTCGGCTATTTATCTACTTCAGAAAAGATTACTGCTGTTAATTCTACATGCTTGAATTTTTGTTTTGTTTTGTTTACTTGCATATTTTATTTTTTTACTTGCATATTTTTTTTTTTTTTTAAATTTGTCATGCTTTGGTTCATTAAAAAGAAAAATGAAAAAGATAGTGCTGCACTATTTCGGGTATGAGAAGGTAGTTATTTACTTTCTTCCCATTGCAGGAAGATGTGATACAAAGTTAGAAGGTAGAAAGTGTCAAAGATCACTCTGGTCTAGCAAAAATTGCCAGGACAGCCCTGTCAACATTTCTCTATAGGGATACTTCAGGCAGTCAGCAATGAACTTACTCCACTCAAAAACCAGGTGGCAAGGCCTGGAAGCAGGGTCAGTGGTATAAACCTCAATCCAATAAGTCATGGGCAACATGGCCAAGCAATTGTCGAGAATGATTGTCGAGAATGATTGTCGAGAATGATTGTCGAGAATGAAGTCTCAACTGATATTTGTTGAATTCTGCAAGCAACTGAAACAGCTCTCATATGAGAGGGTATAACCAAAGATTTGGGCAATTATGTAAAATACTAGCAGGCCGCCCAACATAGTTCGGTCGTAAAATATGCATAAAATATGATATTTAATTCATGCAGATTTTGCATTTATTATTATTAGAGCCAATTTGTTACTGATGGTTATATTGTACCCAATATAGTAAAAAAAAAATGGAAAAAAACTGAAACATGAGCATGCAAGCATTATGTTTTTTCTAAACAGTTCATTTCTTGTAATTAAAAAAAAAAATACTTGAGCAGAGATCGTAACCGAAACCTATAGACAGCGAGTCAAGTACGATAACCATTAGGCCAGCTTACCAAGATCTTTTAAAAATGTTTTCAAACCTACTTATTTTTAACATAAGGAAGCTATCATGTGAATGATTTACGCATGTGTAGTTATGAAACAATTGACAAACAGATACAAATCCAATGACCCCCACCCCCAAGTACCAATTTTCAATTTTGACCACTTAGCAGCCCTTTTTCTAGATAACAACTGATTAAAAAGTTTTCCACATGTCCGAATACTCTATATACCAAATTTTGAGTATGTAGATTGAGAGTTGTCCTCACACACATTTATAGATATATACATATATATAATATAATCACGTTTATAGATATATACATATATATAATATAATCACGTTTATAGATATATACATATATATAATATAATCAAATTTATAGATATATACATATATATAATATAATCACATTTATAGATATATACATATATATAATATAATCACATTTATAGATATATACATATATATAATATAATCATGCATGATAAGAACTAACCAGATACCAGAATCAATCTATAAAATATACTGAATCTCTTTGAATTCTTTAATGACAGATTTACATCTTGACACGAGAACACCACTACACTATGTTGGTCTTGACTGGATCAATTTTTTTACCTGGAAAAGTTTTTGACTGGATTTATACTGCCATTTTGTTTTCACTTGGGCCAACTACATTTTTCTATTTCAAGAATAGCTCTACACTCAAAACAGAAATGATATAAAAAAGGGCAAAGTTGAATACTTACGATCAAATGTGTCCTTCACTTTTACAATCATGTCTATCAAATCTAAACTCCTTTCTTGTAAGAGACGTTTAAGGGCTGATTCAGATCGCTCTTTGTAGGATTTCTCCATTTTTTTCGAGCAACATGATTTACCTGGTTCAAATCCATTGAAACACACCGACAAGTCAGATTCTGAAAAGAAAAAAAAACAAAAAAACAATAAGTTGCTTTCAAAGTTGGAATCAAATTTTACATTTTAATAAATTAACATTTATGAAAAGATTTTCGTGAAGTTTAATTGAATTACAAAATCAGTTTGTTATTAAATTAATTTAATAAAACTGCTTTAAATTATAAAATTACTTTAAAAAGAAAAAAGTTAATTCAAGATGTTATATTTGAATATGTATTGCAATATTTCAATTCAGTTTGCTTAATAAGTTCGCTAAAATGGAGATATTCAACAGCAGCTGCTGAGATCTTCAGCAAAAATATATCCTATATTGTTTTATCTTTATTACATTTGTTTAAAAATGTATAAAGTATTTATTTCTTAATAATAGTAGGTAAAATTATTTGGTTTTAAGCACCTAACTAAAATGCTGTTTTCATGAAATGATACAAGCAACCTTTCTCATAAATCACAAACTCGTTTACCCTGAATGCTTGATTCTTCTTGTGGTCTATTATCTATAATTGTAACATTAAAACAGAAAAAAAAATCATAACAAAAACGAAACAACTCTCAAACAGATATTTTGTACATTACATTAAACAAGGCCAAGAAACAAATATTTACTTCTCAGTAACATAATATTCTTCCTCTTATGAATTTATTCATAAAATCGGTAAAAAAATATATTTACAATTTAAAATGCGTTGAACATTTACTAGAATGAGTAAAAGATAATTAGTTGCATTTTGATTAAATGAAAAAATAATTAAACAGCAGAGATAGAGATGACAAATAAAATGAGAGAATGTCAGAAAACATTCAATATTGACATAAATAATTGATTGTTTCTCTATAACGAAACAGGTCTGTAAAATGTACAGAATTTTTGACAAATGGAAAGTATTGAATTGGCAAGATAAATAAAACCTGTTTCTACATGGCGTTTCCCACAACTCTTTAATAACTATTGCATAAATTTTTTGAAAGTTAAATTTAAATACTTTCACATTTAATAAATTAAAATTAGCGAGTTGTATTATATATATTATGCACACACACACACACACACACATACACACACACACACATATAAACTTCCAATATAATAGTAAAATACACTTGGAAAATGTCCAATAAAACAATTTGAAAAATCAATATAACCTATGCTTCATTAAATTTTTTTATAAGGAATTTAAAAATCTGATCCTATGGCATACAATGCATAATAAGGCATCAGATATGCATCAAGTGAAGTAGAGTATTATTCAGAACTGAAATCTTTTTCAATCAATTTGTTTTTTCTTATTTAATTCTTATTTCTTGCATAAAATATGGATTGAGATTTAATGAGGTCAAATCTATATATCTATAAAAGTAAATGTGTCTGTGTGTCTGTCTGTGTACATTTCCCTACGCAATAACTTTGTCAATTTTTAGTCTACAGACTCGAAATTTGATATACAGGGTACTGAGATTTGGGAAAATCGATGTGATCGGTTTTTGGCCAGAAATTTGGCGATTAAGGGGTCAAAGTTCAATGATTTGACCTTTGAGAACTCTACCAAACTCCTCCGACAATTTTGGGTCTATGCACTTGAAATTTTAGATATAAGTTCCTTGGACATGGATCTAACTTAATAACTTGATTTGAGCCCAAAACAATAAATTTTAAGGGGTCATAATAGGGGTCAAAGTTTTTAAAAAATTGACCTCTGCGGTCTCTTCCAAATTACTCAAATTTCTGCTCTAAATATTTGAAATTTTACATAAAGGGTATTCAGAGATAGGGCAAGTTTTTCATCAGTTTGGGTCGAAAATTTTTAGTTATCAATATATAAATGTATGTATGTATGTCTGTTTGCATGTCTGCCTTAAACTTTAAATAGAGGCGACGGATTTTACCAAGATTAGTATTGTTTTAAAGTTCGACCTATCATACAACAAATATTGAAAAATTGGCTAAAAACATTAATATCTTCCCCTTCGACTAGGCACTTTTCTACAGGGGGGGGTCACTTTTTTCGCCGATATTTTTTAAAGCTATCCTCTCCTTTAGATTGTCTAGCCTTAATTTTAAAAAATGTCGCTTCCGGTTTGGCGGTGGTTGTAACAGCATAAACGTTAGGTTTTACCCCGTTCTTCTCCTTCTTTGCGGTACGGGTTCGAGCCTACCTTCCTACTACCACTTTTTTTTTTTTTTGCTCAACATACACATCCAAACACCCGGGCAACGCCGGGCTGAAATGCTAGTTTTAAATATAACTCAAACCAAACTTGTTTGAACAAATTTTCAAAAATTAAAAAATAAAAAAACGTATTGTAACTGCTCATCTCCTATGATTAGGTTTTAATTTTTTTTTTTTTAAATGGCTAATTCTTTTTAATAGATTTCAAATTTCTTGCACAAGGGCCCATGGCATAATGGCTTAAGTACTTGATAAAATTCTGGAGGTTGAAGGTTCAATCTTCAGTGCAAGTGACACTCAGAACACAATTACGTAGGACTTCTACCCAGTTATGGCTGACAGAACAAGAGCCTGCTACTCCTGTGGATTAAAACTCAAAATTCTGTGCAGATTACCGAGTTTGACAACATAAACGTGAAGAAAGTTGGAGGTTACATCAACTGAAACGTTGTAAAAATAAGACTCAAGATGAGAACATTAGTCCAAATAATCCAAACATAAATTATCAATCCTCATCTCAAAAATTTAGAAATAGAAGAAACAGATTTTCAAAATAAAAAAAATTGTTTATGCTCATTTCTCACAATATTTATTTGTTTTATTTTTTTTTTAAATCCAAAAATTTCACTAATTACTAATTATTTTAATAATCGGAAATTTACATCTTTCAGATTACTTTTTAGCAAACTAATGACATGAACATAAATTGACCGTTTTCCTTAATTTCTGTTCAGATTTACTACCAGTATCACATGGATACTTGATTGGTCATGTTCTTTCAGTTAGCAAATGACTACTGCAGATAGTTTTATGTTGTGCTAAAACTAAAATTGACTAATCTTTTAATTCCTATTCAAATTTATGATTATCACATTTTTCATAGGATCAAAATGTTTAGTTTTGTTAAGGCAGCTAAAATAAAATTGGCTAGATTTGTTTGTTTTTTTCCTTTTTTGTATTTTTAAAAAAATCTCAAAACGTTCAATTAGGGAGGGGGGATACTTATGCGATGTGTTCAAATAAAAAAAAAATGCTTACATGAAAATACAAAGTCATAATGGAGGCATTAAACACATACATGCAAAAAAGACATTGCTTCATTTTGATTGGATTTTATAAAATACAATGTTGGGAATGATTAACCTGAGCGATTATATTTTGAAAATTTACAAAAAAAAAAAAAAACATTTTAATAATGTAGGTTTGGCATCTGTTTGGAGCCATACGTATGCTATTACCGAAATATATCTTTTACTAATGGAGATTTGGTACCTATCTGTCTGAAGTCGAAACTATATTACATATATTATCTGGAATTTTGGTAGGTGTGTTTGAAGTTTAAACTATACTTCTATTATAAATGGAACTTTGATATCACACCTCAACACTAAACAAACCGTGGGTGTAATTACAAGTGACAGAAATCATTGAGCATTTTTTTAAGGGGGCTCTGGAAATAAAAGTGTTTTTTTTTTGGGGGGGTCGCCTTTTCTAAATTCTTGACGTCTCAGATCATATAATAAAACATTGGTTGATTTATGATCATCAATATAAAAGGCAGAATGAATCTGAGGATACTTTCTGTCTTTTTTTTTTTCCTCTAGATTGAACATCAAAGTAGCAATATTACTGGAAAATCCCTTGATTCTTTTTTCCTCTCATTCCAGTTTAATCACCAAAACGACAACAGTTGTTTGCCAATTTTTCCTATTTTGTCCAGACAAGTCCCGATTTACTTAACTCTCAATGAGAGCAGTGTTTAGCACAAGGTTGGTTTTTTAATGTAAAGTAAAATCCAGCTGCTCAAAAGGAGGGATACACTTGATTGTAAAAAAAAAAAAAAAAATACTTACGTCTAGAATGATTTATCCTTCACTGACACCATGGAAAAAAATGAAGTCTAATATCAAAACAGATACTATACTTTGTTCTTTATAAAAAGATTAAACAAAGATCGATGATATGGATAAGTCCGCCTTTTCATATGCAACAAAAAAATGATGTCTTGAATATGTTGTGTATTATTCGCAAGCATAATTCAATCCAGCTACATTTTTATAGTTTTGAGTTCGTTTCTCTTTGGTTTTTTGCCTATGTGTAAGAAAGAAGAACACTGAAATAAATAAATTCTTTTTAAACTGTTCCATGTTAAACTGGACAAAAGTGTAGAAACGGTTTTAACATAAGAACTAAAAACGCAAATCATAATCCATGTTTGAACTGTGTTTCGTTACTGGAAAACGCTTTAAAAATGAATCACATGTATTTCTGAAATTCCTATAAACTGCCACCATAAATAATCAAACTTTCCTTTTATCCTTTTTAATCTTCATCATTTATTGTTCAGCGGATAATCATACCATTTCATTAACCCCTTTCCTCAAGTAACTTCTAGCCTTGATAAGGGATAACTCATTAGTAAAAAAAATGTCCCTTTAAGATATATGCAACAAAATCTGGGGCAAACTCGTCACAGCTTATTTTTTTATAATTAAAAGGTTCGATTTTTATAACTAGGTCTAATTCAACTATAATACATGATTAATACTGAATTCTCTCCCATAAAATTTAAAAATAACACAAATATATATTTTTTTTGAGGATATCTTTTGGTCATTAAAACGTAACCTACCAGCAAAGGGAAATTTGCGTACGTGTGTTTTCTATGGATTCGGAAACGGCTGGGCTGATTTTTATCAAGGTATTTGACGTGTCTGGAAGTGTTCTTATGTAGGTTTTGTATTGGAATGTTTCTGATAAGTATCGAAAATCGATAATCAAAACAATCCAATTAAAGAAAGAAAATCTGATTTTGACAAAAATTAACACTTTTATACAACCTAATATCATAAGCGCATTTGAGAAGTTTTATCACCAGACAAGTGATAAAATCCGTATAAAATCAACTGTAAATTTTTTTTATAAGACAGGGGCGCGCTCAAAATGAATGTTTGTTTTTAGAGCACATAAAATGATTATGTAAAAATAATTTCATAAAATCAACAGTTGATTCTTTGATAAGACAGGAATCTGTTCAAAATGAATGTTTCTGTTTAGTGCATAAATGAACCATGTATTTTAAACTTTAAGTAAATCCATTATTTACAGATAATTTAATGCAATCAACAGTAGATTCTCTACAGTGCAATGTAGAGTACAATGTATTGTAGACTGAATCACTTCAGGGGAGGCATGTGAAGCTTCCTCCCTGCACACTGGTGGAGGGGAGAGAAGAGGGGTTCCTAACTATAGAAGGCACTCAATCGATTTGATTAAAAGATGGGAGATATAATCCATTTCAATGACAATAAAAGTATGGGACGGTAGAACGTTCAGTGATCTTTATTCAATCCAAGGTCTTGCTAGTTATATATATATATATATATATATATATATATATATATATATATATATATATATATATATATATATTTATTTATTTATTGAAAAAAATAAATAAAAATGAGAATAAAACATCTTAAACTAAAATGCGTTTATTTAAATCTAGCCTGGGTGCCCGGGTGTTAGGTGTGTGATAAGCAAAAAAAAAAAAAAAAAAAAATGGTAGTAGACAGGCAAGCTCAAACCCATACCATGAAGGAGGAAAAGAATGTGAAAAAAAAAAAAGTGACATCTTTGCCATTGCGTCCATCGCCAAACCAGAAGTGGCAAAGGTTTAAATTAAGGTTAGTCAATCGAAAAGAGGGGATGACTTTCGAAAATATCTGCGAAAAAAGCGACCCCTCCCTGTAGATAAATGCTCAGTTGAGGGTAAAGAAATTAATGTTTTTAGCTAATTTTTTGTTATTTGTTGTCCAAAGGCTCGAGATTCAAAACAATACCGATCTCGTGAAAATCCGTCACCTGTCGAAAGTTTTAGGCAGAAATACAAACATACATACATTTAAACAGACAGGTGAAATTTATATTATAGATGAAATCCAGTTTAAGTTAATAGCATAGCTAGGCATTTACTCTAAATAATTGAGGGTTTTTTTGTTGTTGTTTTATTTTTAAGAGTAAGGGGTCTGGTTCACTTAAATCAAATTTCAAGCAAAGAGAAATAGAGGTACTCTTACTAAATGTAAGTAAATGTATCTATTGCACAAGGTCAATATTTGTGAATTGCTTACCAAGTAAATAACAGGTTGTAAAAACTTGTATAATCTAACATTAGACGTCAAATGTCGAGTGGAAAGCAAACATTTAAATATTAGGTTAGAGGAAAATAAAGTGTATATGAAGATCTGTTTCTACTCCCTCAACATACACCTTTGCAAAAACACTCTTTTCAATAGAGACAAATGTGGGTGCTGCAGGTGGTCGGTTGTGTAAAAAGCAGCATTATCTCCATACTACTTCTCTAACTTTGCACGTTTTACTTCATCACGAAAACAGTTGGACAAAATTTTAGCTCATTCAAACAGTAACACTTGGGAGTGCGGAAAAAAAAAAGGAAAAAAAGAGCACCTGTATAGTCCTGTCAACACTCCCTAAGTTAAAAGGCAATAAAACAATGACTTCCTACAGCAAGGGAGGTTTTATTGGAAAATGTCCCTATTTGTCTCCTAAAATTAACTGGCTTTTCAAAGTCGAGAAATCCGAATTCCAACAAAAATAAAAATCAATTAAATCTAGGATTTTTTCTGACTAAGAAGAGAGCGAACATTACAGTTTGATCCTAACCTTAAAGGTGGATCAATTCTGACTTTCAGGTTGGAATCAAAGCGTTCATATATAAACCTTGTTGAATTCATGTTCTATTTATAAAAAAAAAAAAAAAAAAAGGTTCCATGATTACTGCTTATTCAGGAACTTCAGTCAACTCCAAAGATGAAATATGGTTTACATGACTCATGGGGAATCTTTTTCCAGAAAAGGGTTGCTAATCTGTGATAACAAAACCAACTTACCACCTGGATTAAAATGACACCCAGATAATTCTCCTGTGGGTAAATAAGAATTAACACACACACACACACACATATATATATATATATATATATATATATATATATATATATATATATATATATATATACACACACACACTAGCTGGCAGTCCAGCATTGCCCGGTCATACAATACGCTTAAACATGATATTTTAATTTATGCAGATTGTGTATGTATTATTATAGTATCAATTCTCTGTTGATTATCATATATTACAAGGAATAATTTGCCCGGTGGATTAATTCACAAAAAATAAAAAAATAAATAAAATAATAATGTCGTTCATCAAATTCTGTCTGTGTTTGTTTACAATATCATGTCAGCTGATATTTGAGCTTGACGATCTTAAATATAGTTTTTCTTCTCTTATAGAAAGAAAAGGATTTTTACAGGGGAATATTTTACATTACACTGGCCAGGTCTTTTCAATTCTCGATACTTATCAGATGAATTTCTGTACAAAACATATCTAAGAACACTGCCAGACATAAAAATTATGTTTGTGTGAAATTTGCAAAAGATAAGTTCCAAAACGGCTGAACCTAAGAGGAAGAAACACACACAGTGACTTTTATATAATAATTTAATTGAAATACTAAAATGCCGTAGGATGACAGACTGTATAATACTGTAAAGAAAAACCAAATAAATATTAGTATCAATATTTATAAGACGGTTCCAAGCGAGATAGAGCAATATTATAAAAAGAAATTCTGAATAAAAATTATGCAGAATTACAACAAAATTCATTGTTTGACAAAGAAGTAGAAATTATTAAAGTTTTTTCCTTAATTCATGGATTTTCAATGAATGGCTTATCTCAGTGGAGAAAATGTTAGCAAAAATAGATGTGGGTAATTCTAAAGTTTGCTTATTACAGCATAAATTGATTCATTCAGTAATTTACTGTTTACGGAAGAAAGCGGAAGAGCATTTGATGTGATCTTTTGTGGAGAAATCCTTCCAGACGAAGACAATTTTTATTTCTGTAACAATCCAAAACATCCCTTTATGGGGAGCTGGATTTCCCCCACATTAAAAACTGTGTTCTGTGTTTAACTTTGCCCTCGTGGGGAGGTAAGTAAATAAGAACGAATACACAGATCTATATATATATATATATATATATATATATATATATATATATATATATATATATATATATATATATATATATAATCAATCTTTAATTCGCTAATTTATAGTGTTTACAGAAGAAACAAGTGGGAAGAGCGTTTGATGTGACCTTTTCCGCGATGATAATTGTGTGTAACTAATAATAAGGCCGTCTCTAGCAATAATCACTTCAGCCAATTATTAAGCTGATTGTGACCCTCATAACTTTATAGGTTTGAGAGTTGATCACAGTAATTTATAATTAATTTGTTCACAGGCCACACTTAGGATGGAAAAGCACGAAAGTTACAGTTCAGAGGAAGGGCGTGTTTGTTTGGGTTTTGTTAAAGAAAAATGAAAGAAAAAATAAATCAGAATTTAATTATAATGACCTCTATAACATTTAAGACAATTGTTGCTACGATTTACTGTGAAGGAAGTTTTTATTGAAGAAGACAATTTTGATCATTTGGCTTAGAGGTCATTTGAAGTTATCCACAATGGGTTTTAAGTGAGGGTGGATGACAAGAGAGAGAGAAGGCAAGAGATAGAGATAGAGAGAAGGCAAGAGATAGAGAAAAGCCAAGAGATAGAGAAAAGGAAAGAGATAGAGAAAAAGAAAGAGATAGAGAGAAAAGGCAAGAGATAGAGAGAAGGAAAGAGATAGAGAGAGAGAGTGACAGATAGAGAGAGAGTGACAGATAGAGAGAGAGAGTGCAAGTGCAAGATAGAGCGAGAGTGCAAGATAGATAGAGAGAGAGAGAGGGAGAGAGAGAAAGTGCAAGACAAAGAGAGAGAGAGTGCAAGATATATATAGAGAGTGCAAGATAGAGAGAGAGAGCGCAAGATAGAGAGAGAGAGTGCAAGGCAGAGAGAGAGAGAAAGAGTGAAAGACAGAGAGAGAGAGAGTGCAAGACAGAAAGAGAGTGCAAGATAAAGAGAGAGAGAGTGCAAGAGAGAGTGTGCAAGAGAGAGAGATTGCAAGATAGAGAGAGTGCAAGATAGAGAGAGTGCAAGAGAGAGAGAGAGTGAAAGATAAAGATAGAGAGTGCAAGATAGAAAGAGAGAGAGAGAGAGAGTTTGGTGATGTGTGTGACATGGCAATGACGAGTTTTTGCACTAAAATTCATCCTTAAAAATCCTTTGAAATTATCAGTCAGTGTTCCCCTAATCCAAAGATGGCAGTAGAAATACATCAAGATAGAAAGAAAAAGAAAATCTTGCCTAACATTGAATGGTGCTACCCAACTTGAAAAGATTATGAGTAATTTTTATTTTATTTATTTTTTTTTTTTAAATAAAATATTTTCTATAGGGTAAATTCTTATTTCTAAAATCAGTTTTTTCAATCAATCGTCATCAAACAAAATGGCCGAGGAGGTGAATGCATGTGTCATGCATTCATCTGATAATTTCAATGAAGAATCAAAAGATTTATTCAGACTTGTTTGCCATTTCTTCAGACTGGAAGAAGCAACCAGCCATAGATGGGTGGAAGTCAGCAAATCCTGAGTCAAGTGTAGCAATGGTGAGCAAGAATAACCACCAAAAAAATGTACATAGACCCGTGTGTGGGATGGGGATGTGCGTGAGAGAGAGAGAGAGAGAGAGAGAGAGAGAGAGAGAGAGAGAGAAAGAAAGAGAGAGAGAGAGAGAGAGAGAGAGAAAACTTCTAGATATAAATTCTCAGAAGAGGTTTATTTTTTTATGGGCGTTTGATATTTATAGATCTTCTGTTGACCTCAGCTTGACATTCTCCATTTCTATCTTGTAGAAAAGCTATATGACATACAAATTGTTGAAACTAAAAAACATGTAGAGAAAGATAACTTTTTCTATCATCACAGCCAAAGCAACTTCTTGACAGAAAAGGGTTTTTATGCTTTAATCAATATTAAAGAGTTTAAAATCATTAGCAGTCACCCCAATACCACATTTGCCGTATGAACTACAACAATTAAAACATCCAAAATAGCTTGAATTTCATTATAAACAATTAAACGATAATAACTCAGTCATCAGTGCAGTAGGTGACAATTCCTGCCAATCTGGAGATTCAAACTCAGCCACGAAGCCACCTTTGATTCCATTTGTAAAGCCTTTTGCTCCGAGCCACCAAACAATTGCCAAGAATTAATAACTAATAAACGCTCAATTCGGGCGCAGACATTAGGCAATCTAGAGTGTTCGAACGTCAAACTGAATAATATATATACATTTATATATGTGTGTGTATGTGTGTGTGAATATGAGGGTGTGTGTTGTAATTTCCAATGAAACTTATTAAAATAGTGCTTATTAGCAAGTAAAGCTGTATTATTGCATTTCTTTATTTATAAAAACATTGGCTACATATGTGCATACATGTTTTAGCTGATATTTCGTATTAGAAACCAGTTAAATGCAGCAAGTTGATGACGCTGGATTTCAAAAGAAATCACAGCTGAAACACACACATATGTAGCCAATAATGTTTTCATTAAAAAAAAATCATACAATAACAAAATAGGCAGCGAGACAAACAAAGAGTTTGTCAGACGTTCCCAACCTTATCTAAAAATAGATCACCCACTGTTCATAGAAAAGCTACATAGCATAAAGTTTGTTAACACAAAAAGGCAACATGTAGAAAAAGAACCTTTTAAACATAGCTAAAACAATTCCTTGATATGCTATCATTCCCTTTTTAATTTGTATCCAGGGATATGTATTCTGCAATTTAGATGTTCAACTCTTAAATTTTAGATAGAGTGAACTAAAAAATATTCCACTAGTAGTAATTTATATATCTAATACATAAAGTAAAGTGAGATTTTTACCTATTCCATTGACCGGAATCACTAAATGAAAAAAAGACTACATAAAAAAATAAAATGTTTTGTCATGTGTTTTCAGCCTTCATTGGTCTATCATAAAAAGAATGTTTTAAAAAGTAAAACACTTTTCAATCACATTTATCACTTTAGCTATTTAATCCAGCTCTATATTTAAGCTTTTCAAACATTAAGAGAAAGTTGGTGAAGTTTTCACCCTCATTAATTGATGTGTAAAGACTTTTTTTTTTAAAGAGAAAGCCAACTTTAAATTAAAATAAATCACAGAATTTTTTTTTACTCTACCAACATGTGATTTATTTCAAAGATTAATTTTTGATATTTATAATTTAAATACAATTTCGTGCATGACCCTGAAGCTTGCACATTATCTAGAGATTTGATTTTCACAAACTTCACACAATAAATTAGGGTGCTCAGGTGTCAGCCTCTTCATGATGGATTGCCGAACCAAGTTAAACTCAAAATAATCGATAGTTGCCAAATTTGCAATCAATGAAAATAGAGTTCTGAATTTAAAGTTTACTGCTCCTAAAAACGACACCGATACTATGACTATTATTCATTCTAAGACTTATAACAGCATTAACGTGGGATGGATTGAGTAAGTTCCAGATGAATTCACTGTATTCTCTGGATCCACTCACATCAACCGGCAGCTGAGTTTTCAGCATCCTTCAGCCATTCTTGGTTAGTGGAGCAATTCAATGAAAAGTAGTACTCTCCCTTACATTTTAGTGTAGTAGCTAAAAAAAAGAGACCCTTTGGGTTGCCCTCGGTTATGGTCGACCATTTTTACCTTTGTCTTTGTTTCAATTATTGGTTGTAAGATAAAATATGGCTGATGAAGCTGATGAAGCATACGAAGCACTCAAGGAAGATATTGTGTGAATATAAGTTAAAATGACGTAATGAACAAGTTGATTGGTGTAAGTCATAAATACTGCATGAGAGAACTGTTAAAAGATATGGGAAAACATAAAGCTTAAACATTACCAGTTTTCATTACAGCAACTTACTGGATTCTATTGATTTCTGCAGCCAAGATCACTCAGCTACTTCAAACAAATATATCCCTTTCCAGGACATATCAATTAAAAACTTGATTTTGGCTGTAAAGTGATATTGCTTGATAACCGTGATAAGGTGGTGCTGTTCAAGTGGTTGTTTACTCAATGGAAAATATAAACTTGTTTGACATTTGAAGAACAAATAAGAAGTCTCAAGATCACTGGATTTTCTTTGGTATTTAAAAAAAAAAGAAAAAAGAAAGAAAAAGGTCAATTAGAGGAAGTGAATGAAAAAAAGAACCATCACCCTATCAACTCTGCTCCAACCTGCTCCCTCCAGGAGGAAAGGGGCATAAGGTGTCTGTAGAAATGATTGAAATATTTGAGATCCGGTCACAGGTGCCCAGCTGTTAAGCTTCATCATACTATCAAAGATGGAGACGCAAAGGACTGTACTTGGTCAACTTTGTCCTTATATGGTATCACTAGATACCTGGCCTTGCATCCTCCTGGGGTGGGGGTTGAGGGATACACATAAAACGCCTGCTTCCACCCTAAATTATTTTTATGCTAGTTTTCTATTTCTTCTGTTTGTCTATTCCACTTTTTCTCAGAAACTACTGGTCTAATCTGGCTGAAATTTTGTATGGACCTTTGTTATGATAAGGTGCAACGAACTAAGTATTATGGTATTTGTTTGGTGTACAGTTAAGTGGATTAGTATTTAATGCAAAGATGAGTAC
>NC_136492.1:42250006-42302506 GCF_053919585.1 Euprymna scolopes
ATGATAAACGTTCTTGCTTTATTCACTTTCAGTGCCTATTCAAAGCTAGGCGTTTTCAGAGGGTTCAGAAATACCCTATTGTGGAAAGCAACAAGTTTGAGTATGTGCGATGATGTCGGGGTGGGGTTACTATTTGCAGACAACTAACTACATAAAACCATTAAATTAATTGTTTTTGTTGAGTTTTTTTTTTAAGAAAAAAGTTATAACAAACTGAATCTTAAATACTAAACACTGAAGATAGTAAGGTTCAGTTTTCAAAATATAAAGAAATCAAAAAAACATGCAAAGGGAAATAAATTTGTTGCCAAAAGGGAGTTAACTGCTTTAAATGGATTTTTTTTTCATGAAGAGAAGGTTTCCTATTTAAACCTACATAATTTTAAAATTGTTTCTTATCTGCTTCACACCAAGTAGTATTTGGCTGCTTCCCCAGGGATATGAGAGTAATCTGACACAGGGTCAGGCTTAATGTGGGGTGTGACCAGAAATGAAGGTCCCATGGGTAATCAAGGTGGTAACAAATTACCTGTAAAAATTTCCTCAATATCCCCAGCACTCCCAAGAGAGGTCATGACTGGATATGGCTTTTAAGTCAGGAATCCTTCATCTCTCTGAAAATGATTTATAGCTCAAAAGATTAAAAACAGCAGGGTCACCAAAAGTTTTCCAATTCAACTTAAGATGCAGACACTGATCACTAAGTTTTCAATCCATATGACAGCCATTGAGAAGATTTGTATTTCTTCAGAAAAAAATATACTGATGGTCAGTCAAGCTTATTGGTGGGAAATGATGTATCTCTATATAAAGTTAGGTATGTGTATACATTTATATATTTGTATCTATAGGATTTAATCCAAAAACTAATTAACCCACTATTAGGATTTTTTAAAGATGCTAGATGGGTAAATGTGGGCTATATATTAGCTCTCAAAAATCAAAAACTTTACTATCAGATATTTGTTTACTTTAATTTTTAAGCAATTATCAATTATCAAGGCTCAACTGTGGCTCTATTGAGACCATTTTTTTTTTCGTTCTAGCTCAACAGGCTTTATACTACTTTTATATTTAATCAAAAATTACTTAAATAAGTTAGATCACAAAAACTTAGGTAGGTAGAAGAGTAACTGTTTTTTGTTTTTTTTTTTGCCTCTTTTTTGCTTTGTTGGCTATTTGGAAAAATCAACATGTGATTTTATTTGAGATTTATTATTGCTTTTTTATATGCTTCTTACAAATACAAGACAAAGATTCTCATAAAATTTTTCATTTAAAACTAAAATTCATACTTTGTCAAATGTTGGATTATGCATTTATCGAGATGAAAAGTGAAATTACAAGAAACCTTCTCTGCCAACAATAGCAATGGCCAGTGACTCCCTGTCTGAGAGTACATCTTTCAAACTGCTTGGCCTAACGTTCACAGGAAACATGAGTTGGAACAATTATATTGAAAACATTGCCAGGGCAACTGCGAAAAAGGTAGGCTCTCTCTACCATGCTAGAAAACTACTGACACCTGAAAGTACCTCTATAAGGCCACCATTCGCCCATGTATGGAGTATTGTTGTCATATTTGGGCTGGTGCATCTGCTGCTAGTCTCTCGCTCCTAGACAAGGTTCAAAAGAGAGTCGCCAATCTGATAGGCGCTGAACTGGCATCTAAGCTTCAGCCTCTGTCCCATCGACGACACGTTGCATCCCTCTGCCTGTTCTACAAGTATTTTAATGGTGAATGCTCTGACGAACTGCAGACACTTGTGCCCCCACGACGTAGAAACCCTCGACAAACACGACAGGCAGCTAAATCCCACCCCCACACAGTAGAGATCACTAGATGTAAAAGATCTTTCTACTCCATTAGTTTCTTCCCCAGAACTGCTAGACTCTGGAATTCCATTCCAGGTCCCTGCTTCCTTAACTGTACTGACATGCAGAAGTTCGTGTAACGTGAACCGACATCTTGCTGCCCAAATCCCAACATAGTGCCCCAGCAGTTGCTGCCCCTGATAGTAGCCCCCTACACCAAAGTGGCAATGTGCCTTGTTTGGGGTGAAAATGTAATTAAAAATTTTTTTTTTTTTAATAGTAACTGACATACACACACACAACTTTCAAAATAAAGTACTTGTGTTTTTTTTAAATGTTGGTTTAAAAGTTTTATTTTAATGGCATTGAGAAAATTAGAAATGAAATACAAGAGGATGCACTCAAAGAAATAGAGAGAGAGAGAGAGAGAGAGAGAGAGAGAGAGAGAGAGAGAGAGGGGGGGTATAAGAGATTATTCTCTTAAAATAAATTGTTCTCTTAAACATAAGACTGGCAACCACAAAACAAAAGCAAAAGAGACAATACCCAAAGCATTAAAACTGCCATTGCTCAGCTAGTAAACATGTTACAATTTTGCCAAACGACTTATTTTGGCAGACTTGGCTCAGAGAAACACAATATCTTAAATTTTAGCTCGCAATGCCAGACACTCAAACCAAAATACAAAGAAAATACAAAAGATTACTGCAAATATGACTAGCAGATTCTTTATGGGGAAAACTATAATTGCAGCTGCTCTTGTAATTCGCAGACATATTAGTAGAATGGATGTCACCAATTCTGCAGAAGAGTTACATAGACATTTGGTAAGAATCATGAATGCTGAGGATCTATTCTTATAACTATTATCTTTTTTCTACTTTTTTTTCTTCTCAAGTAACCAGAGTGTTGTATTCCTTCTTAAAACATCTTGCAATTTTACTGGTTAATATAAACTACGAATAGACTTAACTCAGCTATTGGCTAAGAATAAGTCATCAATAAAAAAAAATAAAAAAGAATTTCTGAATTCTTTTTTATTTCTAAAGAGTCAAAAGTCAAGTACTGAATATTCTTCAAACAATTGAACTTTGTTGCTTTGATGTTAGTAAAATTGCTTGATCTATTTCTGCCTTCAATTATTCAATAGACATTTTTTTTACTTAGAAGAAAAAAAAAAGACAGAAGCCATACACAGAATAACAGAACCAGAGTTAAAATGAAGGAATCACCTGCGATATTAGTGCTTGTAAAAAATGGTTTGAAAACCTAGGCAATATTCAGAATTTATGTTAAGAATTCATAAGAAGTACTCGTGGGGGCGGGCGGTGAGGCAAAAAAAAAAAAAACTAATTCAGTTTCAGTAGTCCACCTCTGAAAGATCATTTTTCATTTTTTCCCCCTACTAAAAAAGCTTTTTATGAAGGGAAAACAGAAAGAGAAAAATTTTAGTATCCAAGTTTAATTCTACCTCTTGATTTTTCGAATTATCCGAAAACATTAAACAAGTTTACTAATGACAAAACAAGTGCATGGCATTCATCTTCCAATATTGTGGTATTTTTTTTTTTTTTTTTCAGATAAAAGAAATCTTAACTAGCTTAAAGTGCACATTTGCAATAGGCAAACAGTTATGATCATAATCTTCAAAATTAAGTCTGTTACATGGTCACAGAAATTCCAAAGTAATTGGAAATGAAAAAAAAAAAACAATCCCAAATGCTTTATATATTACTTTTATTGGAATTCTTTGAGATGAGTAATTTGTATATTTATTTATTTGCAGACTGTTATCCCCATCTTTATAGTTGTTGGTTAGAGACGTTGAATCTCTACGGTTTCAGGTGAGCATTGTCTGAAAATAGCAGTTTCAATCCTACCAAAAGTAGGTCAGAGGATGAGTTGGCCGAAACGTGGAGAAACAACAACTATGAAGATGAGGATAACCGTCCACAAAAAATACACAAATATTCAAGTCTTTCATTGGAAAATTCCTTTAGTTGTAAATCAGTTACTCGCTTTCAATCATTGCATAAGTTTGCTTCCAAGAATTCACTCTGGTTTTAATGTTCGTTATAAGGATCATCAGTTGTTTACCACAAAAAAATGTTTTAGGGTTAATTTATTCTATATTTAAACATTTTAGGATCTTTTAAACGTTCATTGTTAAGGAATGTGAACTTATTCTATTTATGCTATTTATTTATTCCTTACAGCAAAATATGCCGACCGGATTTACCTTTGGAGTGTATGTGTATGGTTTTATTTTTTTCCCCCCTGATTCCATAATTGCAGAATTTAAGTTTTCAATTTTTATACTGTTCACAAAATTGCAGATTTAACACTGGATTGTTACTTGTACATTGTGGATTTTATTTTCTTCCCGGCTCCCACAATCAGATTTCATGACCGCAAGTTCCAAGTTTATAAGTATTATACTGTTCCAGAAATTCTTTTTTTACACTATTGAACTATGTTTTTTTCTGATTAGAAAATTATAAATTTTTGAAACTCCATGGATCAATGTATAACTTCTATTATATTCCCTATCTTTTAACATTTGATGATTCAATAAATAATTATAAATTTTTTGCATTCATCACTATTTAATTTTTTCGTATATATATCATATTTTATGCAAGATGATAGGGGGCTAGAATCTTTCATCAAGACCTGATAGCTGTCCCATGCTGGCTTCTGTCATGACTATAGTATCACTTCCAAAGACAGAAAGGTTTACATCATTGGTTATCTCTATATGCCTGGTATATAAATGGGTTGAGGGGGCCATTTTTATTCTGAGTGTCGGTCTGCCAGTATTTAATTTTTGTTTTAGTTGATATTTTTATACGAGTTCCTCATTGTCTTTTTATTTTTTTTATGTCTTTTCCAATTTTTATCATTTTCTTTTAGTTGGGGATGGAGCATTCTAATGGACGTCATATTCTAACAGATCTTTTTATGATTCTACCCATCACATTCAATGCAATTACTTGTATCTCTTGCACTTGGTTCGTTGGGTATATTTTCCAGGTAGGTCTTGAAATTCTTTTCCATGGGTTCGGTTGCTCCTATAATTACTGGAATGAGAGAAATCTTCCTAAGATTCCAATTTCTTTTTATGTCATACATAAATTACATTGGTGTTTTGTTGTCTTTTCCCTCTCAGTTCTATTCAATCCCCAGCATCATTGGAGGACACTGACTTCTACTAAGGTTGCTTCTTTCTCTTGTCCCATATCAGTATGTCAGGTTTTATGGCTTTGTTTTCTAGATACATAGCTGTAGAAACTGCATAGTCATAGTGAATGGTGTACGATTTATTAGATATGTATGTGTGTGTGTATGTTGTGCATGTATGTGTGTATGTTGTGCATGTATGTGTGTATGTTGTGTATGTGTGTGTGTATGTTGTGCATGTATGTGTGTATGTTTGTATGTATGTATGTGTGTCTGCGTGTGCGTGTGTGTCTATGTCTCTGTGTGCACGCATGCGTCTATGTCTGTGTGCGCGTGTGCATCTATGTCTCTGTGTGCGCGCGTGCCTCTGTGTGTCTGTGTGTTCGTGTGTCTATGTCTGTGTGTGTGTCTGTGTGTGTCTATGCCTCTGTGTGTGTGTATGTGTGTCTATGTCTGTGTGTGTAGAGACGGATGGAAAATCGGATAGATCAAAAGAAGGCAATCAAATGCACATAGTGAGATTTTTAATAGTTCAGCTTTTATTATCCAAGACTTCCTGGGTGAATATGTTATTTTAAAATGTTTACAAGAAATAACATAAGAAATGACACCGATGGCAAGGAAGAAAGACCAGTCGCAAGAGGGGGGGAAAAAGACGGAAAGATGTGTTATTTTTAAATTTATAAACGTGATGAGAGAAAAAAAGCGAAAGAAAGGAAAAGAAACGGGGGGGGGGGGGAGAAAACTATTTTTGGTATGTATACCTCGGTACTTCTGCAGTTTACGAATAGGATTAAGCTAAATGCAATTTTTATGGTATCTTGTTTAAATTAACTAATACAGAATAGTTAACAAAGCTTCTTTCTCCATGTTAAGAACGGGTTTTTAAATAATGTGATTTCAGCATAGTCCATAAACTGCAGAAGTACCTTTTGTTTTTGTTTTTTTTATTCATGAGGTGAGTGAGGCCTTAGGTGGAGTTATATCCCTTCGACCAGCAAAAGATTTTCAATATTAGTAAAGTATTAAACTTTTTAAACCATTAAAATGAGAAAAAGTTATAGCCCATTGACTAAGGCTGAATGTTTTTTATCAAATTGATAGTTGCATAATATAGTTAAATTTGTGCACATTTCTTGAATTAAATACAATCTTTACTCTAGAAGTTTGGCATAAAGCACTCAAATACTGATCTCTATGAATCCTAACTGTGCATCAAACAAACCACGGCACCTTATAAAGGTCCATACAAAATTTCAACCAGATCGGACCAGTACTTTCCAAGAAAAAGTGAAATGGATAGACTTGAGAAAAATATATAGATTTGACAGCCGGATGTAGTAAATGATATTGTCACTATTTAGTCATTTATACTATTTTACAGGGGATGTTCGAAAAGTAATGCATCCTACTCTCTATTCTGCCCAAATGGACCAATGTCATGATGATTGAACTTCTGCATTCATGACCTGGAAGTTTCATCGCTGTTGCAGATAGTGATGGTGTGAGACTTAAAAAGCGACCCCTGTCATGGACGTGCATCAGAAGCAGAGATGCATCAGCGCATTCTTCCATGCAGAAAAAAATTGAACCAATCAATATTCACTGAGGCCTGTTGCCCGTTTACAAAACTGATGCAGTTGATGTCAGCACAGTTAGAAGATGGGTTCGTGGATTTCAGAGGACAGAAATGTGAGTGACGAATCATGCTCCTGACTTATGATGAAGACATTAAAAGAGACTGGCAAAAGTGCATTGAAAATTTTGGTGACAATGTAGAACAATAAATTCTGGAACACAAAAGGCCGCTCGTTTTAATTGTACCACTCCAGTCTTTGTAACTCTTCAATATTGTTATCTTAGTTAAAAAAAAAAATTTTAAATAGGAGGCCTTACTTGAGCAACCTGGCAATCTAGAAGTCACTGGTGGATCAGTTTATATTCAGCTCCACGAACTGCATTACAGATGCATGTAAAATTTGCTGTAATTCTATTTGTCAGCATTCTTCAGTGTGGATGGTAGGCTCAAGCAAGTGATAATAAAACAATCTCTCCTGAAGAAGGAGATAATATCTGGGAGGATAGCCATCTAGGGAACACTACTTCGCATTGATCCAAAAGGTGAGGACTCCTATACGAAGTATTTCTTTTACCAATAAAACTTATGTTTAAAGTACAAGCCTCTATAGCGTTGTTAGTTGAGCAGTACTTGCCACTAAACGTTAAGACAGGTTAAACCTAATAAAAAAAAAATTCTTCTCCACACCCACTGTTGCTAAGAATAATGTGTTTCACAGAAGAAAATAAGTTACCATAGTGATGGCATCAAGTAAAGTACACAGATCACATTGAATCTATGCTTGTGCATTAATGCATGCACTTGTTAACTTGTAAAGATCATCAAGTATTTTTTTTAAACTCTTGTTCAGCCCATACATGGCACATTACAACTTAGACATAAGGGGCTACTATGTCTACAGGTAACCAAATAGGGAATTGAGCAACAAAATGTCCGTTCAGATTAAAATTCTGCATGGTCGTACAATCAGGAAAACAGAAAATGGGCAGGAAATTCACAAGTCTAGCAGTATGAGGAAAATCTATTAGAGTACAAGGTTTCCTGGGACCAGAAAGGAGTGGGAATTTGTTACTTGTCAGGTTAGTTCTGGGTATATGCAAGTGTCCAAAGGGGTACCATTTCTATGACTTCATCAGAGCACATTCTATTAAAATACTTGTAAAACATGCACAGGAACGTAACATTACGGCGATGAGGCAAGGTTGAAAGTTGGTTAATAGTTTGGGACTTATTAGATTGGAGACTCTTTTTGGACACTAAATAAGAGGAAGAAACTAGTGCATTAGTCCAGATGTGGCATGGATTTATACAGATATAGAATATTCTCAGATATGAGTAATTTTCTAGCAGGGTATCTTCTCATAGCCGTGTTCATAGCGTCAAAAAGAAGTTAGAACAAACTGTTGAAACACTACAAAAGTGACATGTCCACGGTGATAAAGTTAACTGACTCTGCAGAATTAATGCCCAGTGAAACAGACATCAAAGAAAAAGCAGCAGAACTGGATCGATTACATTATCTGATGAAAGAGAAGTTAAAGAGCGCTTCAACTCTTGATCAAATCCAAATCAAGACACTTGCTCCTGAATTCTGGTCTCGTGAATACAACTCCAAATTCTTCAAGGTGTCTTAGTATGTTGTTCGAACTGCCAGAGAACTGACAAATAGTATTTTGTCAAAACCTAATTCAGAGGCAGTTGATAATGCAAATGTATGAGAATGATGAATACAGCTGCCAAATACCAGACAAAAAATTTTTTGTTAGTATATCAAAGGGTGTTCACAAACAAAAACGCTTGATAGTGTGTAATTTGTATGAAATGAACTGTACGTTTTAGCTGGATCTACGGGTACACATTCTGTTCTGTGACATACATCAGAATGCAAGACTTTTTGTCAATGCCATGAAATGGAACATCACTTACAAAGATTTGATTTCAAAGTTACTTTGTGGTTCTTCTTTTCATCGCTCTGAAAATTGCCCTGGTAGAGAAGCATTGCAGACATTTTGGATGAGGTGCTGTATGATATGAACCTTGATGACGAGTTTCATTTTAGTCAATGGGACACAATCGGCCATGCAACATTAATATACGCAGCCAACAACATGTACCAAAGGACATACACAATAACTGACCAAAAGTATCAAAAAAACATTTCTGCATTTCAGTGGCATAAAGAACACAGCAGCATGTAAATGTTGAATGCTGACTTTGGTTGTGAAATCCACTATTTTTGAATACCATTTTACTGCAACTGTTTTATCTTTATTTTTACTTATTTAACTTTTTCTAATGGACGCCTGTTTGAAGATGAAATTTATGGAATTTGACACGGATGGTCACTCCCCTGACTTAACCCTACAGATCGAAACTGGTTGCTTCCCATGAAGGTACTTCTCAGGGAATAGTTCAAGTTCGTTTTTGTGTATGAAATAGTACGTTCACTCAAAGAAGAGCCGAGCTAAAACAAACAGCCCTTATCAAAATTGCCATGTTTTGTATAGGAAAAGGAACAAGGGGAGGAGTCAAAAAGGCAGAAAATGAGTGTACATAGTTTTTGAATGGTCTCTAGACTTTTTCAAAAGTTTTTACTTTCAACAAACAATGTGAGTGAACAAAACAAGAACTTTTAACCATTTTTGTTGGAAACATAATTTAATGTGTGAACTTTGTAAGAACTACTTTTATTGTAAATATCTTATGGAATTGAGCCTGTTTACTTTTAGCATCTGGCTTACTCAAAAATTTATTCCAAAATTAAGGTGTGACATAAATTTAACACATGTCTAAATTGATTATCACATCCAATAGCGAGAGGGAATATTTTTCATTATCATAAAAAATATATGCGACTTTCAACAGAAACTATGAGTGAACAAAACAAGAACTTTTAACCATTTTTGGTCCAGAGACAATTTTTTGTGTGTAAAAAAAATATATGAAAAAAAAGTAATACATTACCATGCCAGCCACACCCTTTTTTTTATTCGATTTTGGGGCACATGTGAAAAAATCCCAAACCCCTTAATATCTCTATAAGGCTTCATATTTGAGAAAATCTGAAGCCATTTTTGGATTCCTTGAGTCAAAAAACTTATCTGGGTGAATTTTTAGAGCCATACGCTCTTTCAATCAGAAAATATTCAAAGAAATGACATCACAAAACTGTCGCCCGGGCACCACTTTATGTGACTAACGCCAAAACAAAAAAATGCTCTAAATCAGGAACCGCTTAGAGTTACATGCTCAAATTTTCAAGATTTCTTAGTTCCTATATTGTTTATCTACAGGGTGAACTACAGCAAGATCTGTGGATATGGGTGTCAAGCACTGGAGGATTTGACATGGAATAACACAACGTTTTGGTCAATGTAACCTCCGACCTTCAGGTGTATTGTGTCAGAACCTGGAATATTTCTGAATTTGGACAGAATTTCAAACAGAACCCTTTATTTACTTCATGGGGGTAGCATGCTTTCATTCCATCAGCCATAAGTAATTCAAAATTTTATTTTTTGGTCGGCCACACTGAGAATTAAATCTTCAAGAGAAGATTAATTTTACAATTGATTTTTCCAAATACCCTAACTACTGTGCCACAGGTCATGATGAGAACAGTAGTCCGAAGATTCCAAATAATACAAATAACCAATCATTATCTCTAAAATTCAGAAAATAAAAAATCTTATCTCCGACTCAAGCATGGTAGACAAGCCAATCAAGCCAAATATCTGTGGCTGCATCTGGAATGATATACACTTATGTCAGTTGTAACAATTCAAAAGACTAAAACTGGGATGTGAATCACATCAAGTCAGACAATAAACCTGCAGACACAAACTACATATAATAATGACTGATCTCCTCCTCTGCAAGATAATACTTGCATATTATACAGAAAATTGTGTAGGTCAAGAAAAAGATTATGGCAGCACATAAGAATACAGACGTTCCTAAGAACACCAATTTCACAAGTGGATGTACTTCAAATAAAATCAGTTATGTTTACTTTCAGACTTAAGGGTTACCTGGTTTTAAAAGTTACTTCAGTGCTAATGGGTGCTGGGGAAATGAGGTAGGATTTTATGTTTCTGAGTTTATTCTTATAACTGAGATTCTTTAATCTTTTCATTGGAAGCAGGAGTGGAGCAGATTGACCTTTTAACCTTAAGTAAAAAAAAATTATAAGTTGTTTTCTTTAAGATCGGTACTAAACGAATGTTTTGGCGACGGCTCAACCATTTCCAGTTTGTTCTACAAATCATAATTAAAAACATCCAGGTGAATATGGGTTCCCTTCTATAGTAATAATTTTTCTTTTTGGCCATTATTGGGGAATATCTAAAAGAATGCATAACATTTATGATGAAGATATGCCACTGTTCCTAGAGGGAAGAAGTCTATTAATATGTAATTTCTAACCTTTTCTTATAGAATGAAGCATGCACAGGTGAAAATCATCAGGACACAAGTTCAGATCAAGCTGTTTGGCTATTTGGCTGCCTGTTCTCATGCCACAGTTTATTCTGTTCTCGTTCAGTGAAAGACAAGTCCACCCATCTGGGCTGCAATTGCAACAGGGTTGTTTATAAAAATTAGGAATAATTAAGGTCTAAGAATGAACTCTTGGGTTACACCTGCATTGACGTCATGTTATTTACCATGTATGACCATTAAGGACAACCTGGATCTTTTGGTTAAGAAAGATCTGATTATATCAAATCTTCATCTAATAATACTGTACATATTATTGTTCATGAGAAGGTCTTCATGCTATGTAATGTTGTACAGCTTTTTTTATGATGTTACATTTTAACAAGTAGGCTCCAGTACAAGGAACATAAGAAAGGAAAAACATTGACTTTTTAATAAAAGCCATTATATCTGGTATTTCCAACAAAACAATTTTTCTAAATATTTAAACAGTTCATTTCTCCTTTTCCAGACTCATGTGACTTTTCATTTTGGTCCCGGGCACAACCCACGCATCTTCAAAACGTTTCAAATCCCCTTCTCCGAACACTTTTGTCTTGAACACATCCTTTTCTGCTCTCCCGTGTTTCAAACACGTCTTAGATCCTCTTCATCTCAAATATGTGCTTCTCTGAAACATGTGTCCTTTTTTTAACTCTTCGTTGACATCACATCGCGCAGCCAGCTTAGTCATTCGCATATGACTGTTGCTGCTAACCAAGTGTCAGTGGCTCTGTTACAACCAGACGTTACTGATTTAGCTTCACTCATCTTGTTCAGTATATGCATTCACAGATGATCGTTAGGATATCTGCAGTAGAACAAACTCATTTAAATCTATCTGTTGGTCTGTAAATCTACAATGATATCATTATTCCACCTAAAAAAGAGGGGCATCTTTTCTAAAACAACTGTTTTACACAAATTGTTTGAAAAGTCTCATTAGAAATGTAATTATGATGACCCCCCCCCCCCGCCTAACAACTTTCTAGTATTGGAACCCTGGGGAAAATACGGTGGTAAAATAATATTTGTTAATGAAATTCTTTATCAAATATTGATCGTTTTTTATTTTTAGCATTTTATTAGATTGTTTGTTTTTAATTTTTTACGCATGTTTTTTTTTAACATTATTTTGATTTCCATTAGTTTTCTTTTACTGCAAAATGGCTGGTCAATGTTGCCGCATCCCCTACCCTTCTGCAAGTTCTGGTCAAATGGCACTTATATAATTGGAAATGCATAAAGTTAGAATCAAACTATAAAATTTTTTTTTTTATTAGATATTTATTTTTTGTGGTAGAAGAGTGTTGATGGTCCAGCCAGCTGAGCAGAAATAAAATCTTGGGCCCTTGTTCAAAGCAGGAACTTCACGATACAAAATTTTAAAATCTTGACCTATTAAGTTAAAAGGATGAAAATAAATTAAAAAAAACATAACTTTCAATGTAAGTATACATAAGCCTCCAAACTTATAATCAATAGACATTTTTTTTAAGAAATAACATGAGTTGTAACGTTTTTTTTTTAAGAAATAACATGAGTTGTAACGGTTTTTTAAGAAATAACATGAGGTGTAACGTTTTTTTAAGAAATAACAGGAGTTGTAACAGTTTTTTTAAGAAATAACATAAGTTGTAACGGTTTTTTAAGAAATAGCATTTGTAACGTTTTTTTAAGAAATAACATGAGTTGTAATGTTTTTTTAAGAAATAACATGAGTTGTAATGTTTTTTTAAGAAATAACATGAGTTGTAACGGTTTTTTGGTCCTTGTGCAGAATTCGCTCCATATTAAAAAGCAAAATAAAGAAACATCTGCATACACGTGATGAAATGAAAATATCATGTTACAAAAATCATATCAATTAACCAAGTAGTTTAATTTTTTATAAAGAAAATCATTTTTGAACAATTAATGGAAATTCACAGACTTGAAACATTGAGTTATCTCCCTTTGTTAAAAATTGTTTTCAAAATGGCAAAGTGATGCAGTCGCTTCTCAGTTATTCATAAAATTTAATTTTCTTATCTAAAAGAAAACTACTTGATCAATTTACGTGATTTTTAGAATATATTTTCACTTCATCACATCAGATTTTTGTTTTGGTATTTTATACAAGTGGAATTCTGGACAAGCACCATTTTTTTTAAAGTAAATAAAACATAAAACTTGATGAAAGGGCACATATGAATTTCGAATAAAAATAATCTTTTTAATGCAAGGAGGTAAATTCGAAAAAAAATCAAATTCTATATGACTTCGAAATTTCTTGAAAAGTCTTTAAAAATGATTGAGGGAGAAAAAATGGCAAAAGTAAAAGGCAAAGGGAAGATGAAGTTCTGAAAAATCTAAATTATATTTTTGTTTCCTCTATCTGCACAACTACCCCAAGGATGCTGAGGGGAAAATTCGACAAAGGTCTGTGTAGTACTAAGAAAGAAAAAAAACCATCAAAACAATTTTCTTTCTTTTTTTTTTTTAAAAAAAGTATTTTTCACTCCAAATAAGGCATAGTGCCACTTGGTGATAAGGAGCTACTATTTGGACCATATCTACAGGGATACTATGTAGGGAGTTGAGCAGCAAGATGTTTGTTCACATTATGCTTAAACTTCTGCATATCAGTACAGTCAGGGAAGCAAGAAACCGGAAGGGAATTCCAAAGACTAGCAGTTCGAGGGAAGAAACTAGTAAAGTAATTAGGTAGGCTTTTCAGTATCTAGGGATAGAACAAAAACTTATAGAGAGCAGGCGATTAGTGATAGAAGACTCACGCTTTTCTGGACAGCTAGATGCTCTAGTTTAATTGTGTATAGAAAAAAAAACAAATCAAAATACTAAATCCGTAATGAAGAATGGAAATGTGAATGAAAATGATCCTAAATGACACAAGTGAAACGTAGGAGGGGAGATAAAGGCTGGAAATATTTCTGGTTGATAGAGTTAGAAAATGACCCCTATAATGCTCTGCCGAGGTAGAATAGGTCTATAATTTTAGACAGGGAGTAATAAGTAGTTTTAGTCAACTTGCAAAATTGCAGATTATTAATTTAATATGAACATTTTCTGCTTGGCAGAAAGAAATGGAAACAAATACAAATCGTTAAAAAAAATTATCAGCAAATTTTATAAGACTTGGTTCTAGTGGCATTCCTTTGGTGTTTTCTCACATTTTCAATGAAACAAAAATTGCATTTATATTTTTTACTACCAGCATCATATTCGGTTTAACGCCTGTTTTTCATGATGGTATGTGTTTTTCATGATGGTATGTGTTTGACAACTTATAGAAATTGCCTTCCAAACTAATCTATCTCTGCTAGGTCTTTATTTATCCCTCTTTCTCTCTAGTCTATCCTTATCACTTCCATCCATGTTTTCATTGGCCTAACCCTGACAAGGGACCCTGCTACTTTAATTGTTCTATATTTACTAACCCAAGAACTCTCATCCATTCTTGCAATCTGGTGCTACCAGATCAGGCTGTCTGAAGATATCGGCTTCCTGACCAAAAATGCACCAAACATTGATGTTTTTTTCCTTTTCCAAAACTCGATCATGTTTTGCAAAATCAAAAACAAAACCAACAATTTTATTCTGCAAAATAACCAAGGCACACACCATGAATAAATATTTGAAAATACAAAGAACTTGAAGCATAAAAACTTTCAAAAATTACTGGTTTCGGCATTAAATAACTTGACATCCACGTAAATAAATAGAAGGTTCTGTTTGAAAGTTCATGCAGATACTATCCCACCCCCTACAGTTTCACAGAAAGATTTCCAGAGTACAACAAGATAAATCTGAAGATAGTCGGAAGTTACATTGACCAAAACGTTGTGAAAATAAGACTCAAGATGAGAACAGTTGTCCGAAGGGTCCAAAAAATACAAATGACGTTATGTGATAATTTATATATCTATATAATATAGAAAAATACAACCATTCTCAATGTGAGTGAGAAGTTAACTGTTCCCAACGAGGGCCATATTAGACACAAGTTCATTTTTTTTTTATGTGCAGGGCTCTACAGACCAATTTATCTTCCTAGCCAAACCCACATGATTTTTGGAATATTACATTTTCGTTTCGTGATGAGTAAATACGTCAAAGATTTTTCTGCATTTTTTTTTTTTAATAAGTGTAATCTATATATATAAAAGGCAAAAGTGGTGCACATGTTTTTGTATGTCCAAGAAACGCTTTTTTCGGGGGGGGGGGGGTACTATTTTTTTACAACTTTTTATATATTCCCTAGATCATAATATCCATGATTTGCAAACGGATGTCGTACCTACATTTATTTACATCAGCTTTTAAAAAATTCTCGCTATTCCGTCCTTTTGCATGTTTTTTGGTCTTTTTTGTATAAAGCGAAACTCATCGAAGCAAAGCTGTCAGCAGCCTTTCATGCCGGAATATCTAGAAAGCAATTAGCTTTGATCAATGTTGGGAAACCCCTTCATATCAGATAATTGCTATTCATTTGAAAGTTCCCTCTTTTTCAGGGGAGCTTGGTTTCCTCAACATCATGGGGAAACAAATAAATGATGCAGCAGAAAGCTGAACTGGCCTCCAGCCAATGTTAATTTCTGCACTTGCGTGAACTCATTCACTTAGCAAATCAACCTTTTGATTGACATCGCTGAACTTGAATGCTTTTCACTTCCTATGGCCTCGTAGAGTAGCGGTAAGAGGTCACGTTTTCTTTCACTTTCTTTTCCGCCTTCGAATTCATCACGGGTTTGAGCCAGGCTGCCTACTGAAATCTTTTTTTTGTGTGCTCAACACCTCGAAACGCCCGGGCAACGCCGGATACACCTTATATAAAGAAGACCTGTCTGTGTGCTTGTGTGTTTGTATGTCTACTAAAAACTTTCATCAGCCACATCAGGCCACATTGAAACCGGTCCCATCTGAAAGAGCTATTCCTCAAAGGCATAGTATGTGAAAATTAGAAAAAAAGATTAATTCTGTGGTGGTTAAAGGGACCATTTTTTGAAAGGGCAGGATCAGTTTTTGTGTTGGGTTTTTAGACTGAAACTGTTTAAATGTTATTTTGCAGTGTCATGATGTCATAAGCTGTCATGGCCGTAACAGCAAGCATGTTTGCCAGTAACTTTTTCCCCTTTTCGGCTTTTGCATTTCTGGTTTGTACACAGCAGCGGCGGCTCATTATGTTATTTAGTCGCACAGGCACTCGCTGTTGTTGGGATGGAAAGAAAAGTTGTTTTTATTTATTTTTTTTAGGGGTGTTTAAGTACATGCAAAATGAATGGCCAGCCCCCAAAATGTATCAACATTTATTAATGATCACAGAATATAATAATGAAAACATTTTTTATTCTAAGTGAAAATGTACAGCTTTTCTTTTAGTAATTAGAAACATGAATTTATTTTTTTTTATGAAAATAAAGCATAGTAGGTGTAAACAATTACACTTTTTTTTTATATTCCAAGAACATTACAAAACAAAAAAACCCAAAGCCCGTGTAAATGAAATCAATATAACAAAATGAATGAATGAAATCAATATTTTCACCAAAAATATATTTCATATTTAATTCTGGGAAAATTTTAAATGTAATATACTTCCATTGTATGCAAGAACGTGTAAACATCAAGATATTTTATAATCTTGAAAATAAAAAGATTGCAAAACATTGAGATCTCGGGTCATTAAAAAAAAATCATTTAAAAAATACTATAATTTCTACTAGCGATTACTTTGAAGAAATATGGGTGGACAATGGCAAAACAATAAAAAGTTTAAGTGTAAATCATTTTCTTACAAATTTTATTTAATCATTAGTAAATAATTATTTTAGCTTATTTTTTCATGAATAATAAATTTAAGAATAAATCAAGCATTGTAATTGCTAAAATTAACTTTTTGAACAACATTTTACAAACGTTTTATTTCAAAGTCTAAGGAAATGCATTGGTCAATAAATGCCACCAATAATTTTAGAGTGTTACTCAAAAAAATTTACCAAGTTAAATATGAACTCTTTTTAGGTAAATAAAAAAAGTCTCACTTGTGTATATTCAAAAATATTCTAATTTTTGAAGCATTTCCTGTTTTATTACAAGAAAATTAAACGAAATTATTACACTTTCCATGATCCATACTTTTGGGGAAATCAGCAGGATTTGTGTTTACAGATCGCTTCATTTTTTTTTGGGGGGGGGGGGTTATTATGCAATTTTTTAGTTTAAAAACTGTGTAGATTTTCTTTAATTCAGTATTTTAAGATTTTAATTTACTAATTATCGTTAAAATTGTTTCAGAAAACTGATAATTATTTTTCCATAGATTTTTTTTAAATTGATTTATTCGGACTTGAAAATTTTTTTTTATTTTTTCAACATTTTTTCAATGTAATTTTATAAACACATAAACATACATTTTTGTCCTTTTAGAGATAAACTCTGGTCTGTTATCTTTTAAATACAATAAAGATTTAGACGTAAACTAAAAATAAAATTATGGTAAGTCTTTTAGGGGTCTGTTATTTTTTGTTCGGCCATTTTTGCCCGTACCTAGTATATTCCATCAATATTTGAAACATTTGCCACGATAATAAGGCGCTGATTGAAACAAGATTTTTTTATTTATTTTATGTAGCCGAGATTTTCCTTTGTATTTAAGTGCACCTCGTATTGTTGGAGTGTTAGCCAGCAAACGTGTAATAGACGGAGTAAGGGGGCGCACAATTGCTATGCCTAGCTTCCAGGTTGTTGAAATCAAGACAGAACTGGAAGGGGAGGGGTACACACAAAAGCCGTAAAGGGAGAAAAGTTTGTTTCTTTGTTCAATAACGTCTGTTCAACAGTTGTAATGGATATCAGAATAAACTTGTCCCCGGGTTAGACAACATTCCCACAAAGTCTACAATATATATGCATGTGACCCAAATATCACCTGAATAGTAGCAGGTAAGTAATTAAGAAAGGAGAAAGAGAGGGGGGGGTAAAAATGGCCGACAAAAGGGAGTTTCAGGTGAGTGAAAGATGAAGGATTAATGGGGGTTGACCGGGAAAGGTCGAGACTTTTTTTTTTTTTGTATCTAAACATAAGTCCTTTACTTGTCTCTACAAGAGATCATAGTTTTTAATACAAATCTAGCTCCCTTAAAAGGGTTACTCTGGATTGGGATAAAAATAAAAAAATTCCCCCTGTCTAAAAGAACTTACTCCTTCGCTGAGTGAGACCAAAAAAGATGAAGTTCGGTATCAAAACAGATACTGCACTTTACTCCTAGCCCAAGACATTGAGCATGAGAGTCAGTTTTGAGGGGAAAAATTACATCAACAGTTATAATTTTCATGCTTTTTGCTTTCCGTAAAACTTCTTTTTTTTTTTTCAAACGTGGAGAAATTTTTTATTTTGACCAAGAAACACACACACACGCATTACATATATATGATAAAAGTCTACATTCCAAATTTCAAGATGTTGATCATCTTACCGTTTATTTCTTTAAGTACGTTGACATGCAAAGTTTTTGACAGCACCTGTTTCGTAGCACAAAATCATTCATGTAATCATTATGTCAATTTTTACATTTATCCCGCTCTGCATTCATCAGAAGCAAAAGATCAACTTTAAAATAAAATAAAGACATATAGGCATGATTACAAAATCCGAAAATTAAGAGGGAAGTTGCAATCATTATTCAATTTGTTATGCCAACTTTTTGTTTGGATGAATTAAGGGCGGAATAAATTTAAAAAATTGACATAATTACATGAATCATTCTGCGCTATAAAACCGGTGCTGTCACGAATTGTGCATTTCAACATACTTAAAAAAAAAAAACGAAAAAAAAAAACGATAAGATGGTCAACATTTTGAAATATAAACTTTTGTCATTTATTTGTATATATGCTCTGTAATTAGATTGCGCTTAATAAATTAAAGGATTTGTATAAATAAAAGGTGAAATATAATTAAATAAACATATTTCCTTATAAGCATTTATATGTGTCTGTATGCGAATATAGATACAAATTATTCATACTGTACTAGCTATCCCTACTCAGCGTCGCCCGAGAGTCTTAAATTTTACTTTTGTTTTCCATATTGCGTTCCGCTCTCAATGTACTTTTCTTTTAATTTCTTGTAAAAAAAAAAAAAATTAGCATTTTTAGAAAGATAAGTCAATGAAAGAATAATTCATGAAAATAAAAGTGTTTGCAATTAAAAAGAAAAATAAATTTTAAAAAACAATATAACGGCTTATGAGATATTGAAATTTGTACAATATTTTTCAAGTTATTTTTATCAGTTACTTTTTCAAACAGTTATTTCTTCAAACAGTTATCCCCTTCTTACAAATTAGATTTTTGTGAAGTTTTATTAAATTACAGTATTGTTTGGTCATTAAATCAATTGATTGAATAAAATGGTTTACAATTATGACTTACAGCTAAAAAAGTTAATTAAAAATTACAAGCAAAAAGTTGACCGACAATTTTATCTTCATATATATAAAAGTGACCTTGTCTATATGAGAAACAGTTTCTACTAAATACTTGTCAATTTTTGGTCTATATATTTGAAAATTGATATATAGGGAACTTGGACCCATGAAACAAATTCGATTTGGTTTGTACCGGTAAAAAAATAAAAAAAATAAATAAAACTTGGCAAGTGTAAATCTACTTTTAGTAAATCTTCTACGCATGCACAAATATGCATTCATACATTTTACGTTATTTTTTTTATTTGTAATGAATAATGTTGGAGAGCTATGTGTTTTAGTTTTGATTCTAGCTGATGGCACCGAAGAGTTACTTTACTCTTATTCATCTGAAACAAGGCATATTGCCACTTTGACATAAGGGCTATTATTTAGAACTATGTCTACAGAGACATAATGTAGGGAGTTAAGCAGCAAGATATCTGCTCACATTATGTTTAAATTTCTGCAAGTTAGTATAGTAAAGGAAACAGGAGATCGGGAGGGAATTCCAAAGTCTAACAGACCAAGGGAAGAATATTAGAGTAGAAAAATAGCCTGTGTCTAGGGATCTCTACAGTGAAGGGAAGAGATTTTGCTGCTTGTTGGGTTAGTCTAGAGTATTTACCTGGAGGAGGTACAAGTGCTATGAGATCGTTCCATTAAAATACTTGTAAAACAGTCACAGGGATGCAATATTGCAGCGTTGAAGCTTGTTTGATAATGTGGGGCTTGCTAGTTTACAACCTGACAGAGAAACAATTTTATCACCAAAATGTCCCTATTCGATAACATGTCTCCTAATCTATTATATAAAGCAGAGTTGTCTATTAATGTGTTTGTATATCGAGCTAAATTTAAAAAAAAAAAAAAAATACGAAACGGACCACGACGACTGACAGACGAATATCTAAAAATTAGAAAAAAAAATCAATTCTTTAAGGTACAAATGCCAAAGGGTGAGGGCGGCAGATAAAAATTTTGCCTTCAACGTTTTTCTCAATGCGTGAATGCTGTTCATTCCTACATTCATTTCAAAAACAAACTTGCAACGTCATACCATTGTTGCGATGTTAATTTAATGGATAGCGAGTTTGCTTGATGTTCATTTTTTAGGTTCGCGCACAGCACGGGTCATTTTCTTCTTTTTTTTTTAATAACACAATAAGTAATTGGTAATCATTTTTAAAACATTAAACAGTAATTTGGGTTATATATATATATATATATATATATATATATATATATATATATATATATATATATATATATATATAAGTACCCGTCGTTGACTGGGTTCAAAAACAGCCTACAGAAAATGGATTCTGATTTATGAAAGTATGATAGGTTATGAAAAGGAAGGGTTGTAAAGAGATAGCTTTGAATTTGAGGGTATCAAAACCAAAGCAAAATCTGATGAAAGTAAAAATAAAATAGATAAACCCCATAATTTATTATACCATACCTGTTCACACTGAAACACTTATCACAATATTCTGTGAATCTATATTAAGAAACCTTGTTAAACTTTGTGACATTTTCATTCTATGGAGGTCAGGCGCGAACGAACACCCCATAATTTTATTATACCATATTTCTTCAAACTGAAACATAATTATCAAAGTATACTTACGCAGATAGATATTAAAAGTCTTTATTAAAGTTTGTGCCTATTTCCATTCTATGGAGGCCAGGAGCGAACGCAGACTCCACAATTTTATTATACCATCCCTATTTAAGTTGAAACATACTTATCAAAGTATTCTTATGTACATCTATATCAAAAACACTTGTAAATGTTTTTTTTTAATTTTTAAATTTTTTATTTCCATACTTTGTGGACCAGGCGCGAACGCAGACCCCGCAATTTTAATGAATCATTGTTCTGCCAGATCAAACATACCCATTCCTGATTCTCGATACATCTTCTATCATTATATGTAATCAGTTTTTTAAAATAGTCAACCATATAGGAGCCTATTCGTGACCACACACACACACACACACATACACACACACACACACACACATTCAGCTTTATATTATAGACACACACACACACACACACACACACACTTGTGCGGTTTCTGAAACTCTGAAAATAAATTTTCGTTTCATTTTGATTTTTTTTTTTTTTTTTTACTGTGCATAAAACTCGATTTTAATTTGAACGCTACAATAAACCCTTACGCAACAAAGAAATAATTTCTAATTATCTTATGAATATTTGCTAAAAAGTGAGTTTAGGACGCTAAAAACGTACACAATTCATTTTTTATAGGTGTTCAAACGCAACTACGCTTCTTTTCATATAGCCCGAGCAACGCCGGATACGTCTGTTAATTATTTATATCACATTTTTATAAATTAATACGTTGGACATATTTATGGAAAGATTCAGAAACTTGATATAAATATAAGAACTGGCCTTTCAATTTCAAGTTGTTTGATTAAATATAAATATGTCGGATTTATCTCTCTCTCTCTCTCTCTCTCTCTCTCTCTCTCTCTCTCTCTCTCTCTCTCTCTCTCTCTCTCATAACTCTCAGTCATTGAATTCAGAAAGTAAAAATAGATGGGAGGAGGGGGGGGAAGTTAATCAGCATTAAACATACTGTAAGGATTAGAAAAAGATTAGCTACAAATTAAGCTAAATCATGAATGATTGGATTATAATATCCATACAAATTTCAAAGGGAAAATAAATATGAAAATGTAGCAAACTGAATCAGATGTCACAGGTAATTTTTTGGTACGAGAGTACTCCAGTTAGTGCTGGTAAAATTATTCTAAACAAAAAAGAAAAATTATTTCTACAAGTACCTTTATGGCTTTATTTTTTAATTTTTTTAATTAATAACTTAAAGCCAAAAGCCACTAAAGGGGGTTAATAAAATTGTCAGTTTGATGATGAAACAATATAATAAAATGATTGAAAACGATGTTTAATTCACTCAACAGTTATTTGTTGCCACTGAACTTGAAAACGGCTATGTTGTAGTCTAATGAAGCAGTCACACAGTAACGGTTTCCACGAGTGTAAAGTTACTTATATCAACAAATACACACAAAATTTAGTATTAATAACAATGTTTTTTTTTATTCAAGTTTTAAAAGATGCTTGTCTTTTCATATTACTTATGTCATTCAGCAGCATCCTGGCCTGCAAAATGCCAAGTCAGCATTCTTTGGCAGAGGCACTTCAGGCACTAGCAATAAATTACTTGTGGCACCGATTCCAGTTTTTAAAATCTACCTTGAAACGATAAGGGATTATTTATAAATTTGGAAACAGATATTTTTTTAAGTTGAAAAAAAAAATGTGAGTATATTAAATATCACCTTTTGCCAGATAAAAGCATTAAGATATTCGTTAAAGAACAAAAAATCTTCATTTTTGTTCCTTAGAAAAATTATATCGGCAGTAGGTCATTGAGTGGCGGGACAGCATTAATTGGCAGACTGCTGTTTCACAAAAGAATGACTCATTTTAAACCCTTCTGTTTCATCTATTGAATATGTCTACAGATAATATTTTTAAAGACATTCCAGTGTTCAACGATAATATGTACTCCATGAAGTTAAAACAGTATAATGTGACACAAGGTTCAGAAAGGTAGGATTTGATAAACCAGTGCCGGTACACATTGTGCTATTTTTAGATGGGATTTTCAATTTCAATCAGATATTTACAGTATTTTTTGTTTATGAACTTGTTAGGTCAAAGTACATAATAGTTACAAAACGTCCTCCCCTCCACACATTAAGCGGATTTCTAAGTAACGTTATTTCTGCATGGTCTGTATTTTTGCATCAGTGCCCCAGTGTCCTAGAGGAAGAGCATTTTTATCTGAAAAAAAAAAAAATGTCTGGGCACCATTGTGGGCATTTCTTGGCAGGGGCATCTCAGGCAATTAGCAATAAAGCCCTCCTCAAAGACAGAAACCTGGAGAGGACCTAAAACAGCACAGGACAACAAACATCTTAATCAAAAGAGAACAGTCCATCTCAATGACCTAATCTGTTGGTTTTGGTGCTGAGGGAGAAAAAAACAACAACCTGAAGCATATGTTTAACATTACATAAACAAGATGTACTTGGAAAGTATGGACAGAAAAACTGCCATACAAAACCCTGGAGCTTTAGACCTCATTCAAAGAATTCGGTACTAGTGCACTAATTGATCAGTGCTGAAATAATAACATTGTTTTGAAAGCCATTCTTAACATGAGGAGGAGAGAGTGTTTTGTACTTATTCTGTACTTTAACCTTACAATTTAATAAAAACAGATATCAAAACTTTAATACTATTTAAAAATAACGCGGATAAATAAGTGCACTAGCACCAAGAATTTTTATAGTGTCTACAAGGTAATTATTCCAATCTTCATTCTACAGTAATCCCTCTTCATCACTCGTATTGTCCTTAATGTTATCCAGAATTCGAAATTTTGTTTTATTTAAATTAGTGTTTCATTTAACCAAATTTAAACTGATATTATGGAGTATGAAGTTCACTTTCCAATACGTGTACTTCCTGAACGAATCAAATTAAGTATGTGAGCAGTAGGTCGTATTTTTAAGAACTTTTTTTTTGGGGAGGGGGGCGTATTTTAACAAGATGATACTTAATAAGATCTTTCACTAATATGCTAATTCTTTTTTAAGGGGTAATTTAATGAAACTGGGTGCAGCAACTCATGCGAACTAACAGTTTTATAGAGGAACATGTGGCCACGAGTCAATGAAGTCAAAGTATCCTGACAATATAGGAAGAATTTCAACAATTTTCACACAAGATGGTAGATGTTGTCATGGGAGAAAAAAAAGTGTGTACAAGTATTTGGTTGGGGCTTTTATGTTTACATTGAAAATCCGAACTAGATATCAGTTATGCAGTCGGGCTAGTTTGGATATGTGTTAAATTAATTTCTGAAGTATGGGCTGTGATTAGTGTTAAGTATTGTTAGAAATTATAACTTTCTATTAATAATTAATGTTGTTACTGGTTTATAATTCTTCACTTAGTAGTGTCTAATGTTCTGCTGTGTGTTTGCATGGTGTCTTGTTTAATAAAACTTCTAATGGCGATAACTCCATAAGGGAGTTATTTCCTTTGAGTAGTGCTCTGTATGTACGTTTCTACACACGCACACACACACACACACACACACACGTGTGTTATTTACTAATTAATTATACATGGTACGGTATACATATTATCTTATGTAGAAAAAAAAGGCCTTAGTATTGCTTGTAGCAGTCCGGTAAGGATATCAAATGTAGTTTCGTGTGTCCGCTCATATTTTAGCATCCATGCACACAACTCCTTTCACACTACTCACAATGCTTCAAGCAAACTATAACGTACTCAAACAATATTTTTGTGAGGGGGAGGGGCAATTATTTGTAGAAAAAGAAAAGAAAACATGTGAAAGCAATAATTGTAATTTATTATTTGTAATTCTCAAACGGTTTTCATTTATCTCGAATGTGTTGAGTGCCAAGTAGGGAAGAATGTAATTTACTTGTTTCGATGTGAACATTTGAGAACAGCAACAAGTTTGACTGGGACTGCTAAAAAGATCTTTGGGAAAACTTAATCTATATTTTTTTTTTTTTTTTTTTTTTTTTTTGAAAATGGTGGGAGGAAAAAAAATTGAGATATCAAAATAATGATTTCATTTCCCATTCAATTAAGTAGGAAGGTTTGGAGGGATGGGAAGAATACCAAACAAGCCGACATTTTCAGGGAAAGTTGATAAAAGTAAACATTTCATCCGGATAACTGATGAAATTTTAGTTGACTCTTCTGAACAAGCTTTTACTTGGTTGTGGAATTTTAAAAGATGACAGATTTTTGCTTTTATATATATATATATATACTGGAAGTTCCGCCCGGCTTTGCTCGGGCCCTATGTACTGTTCATAAGGTTATGTGCATATTTATATATTAAAAAGTGTGAATATGTAAAGTAATGCCTTTCTGTATAATAGTCTTCCTTAATAGAGAAAAGACAGACAGACACTTTCACTTTTATAGATATATAGATAGATAGATTGGATGCAATATATAGTAATGATTTAAAAGGTATATAAAAAAAAAGACTCATGCGCCACCACCGAGAATCGAAACTAAAACATTCAGGTCATGATTTATTTTGCCTCTGCCGTTAATTACTGGGCTATGAAAACATGTTTACTACAAGGCTAAAAATTAAAACATCAACCGATAGTTACTACGTTATGCATTCGTAATGACAGCGTTCGAGCTTCACCTGGTAAATATCATTTTTTTTAAAATTTTCATACTTTTGCAACGATTTTTCCGGGCTAAAACACAAATATAAAGTTTCGCATGGATTCAAATACCTTACATATGAAGTTTCATGTCTGTAGACTAAAAACTCTAGGAGTTTGGTAGGCAAAATTTGTTAAACAAAAATATATACGTATACATAAATATATTTGAAAACAATTTTGTGTTTACTATAAACTTTTTACGCAAATATTATGCAAGTATAAATCATGTAGAATATCTGCATGAATATAATTACACGTAATAGTTAACTAAAGATGATCATCCCATTAGAAAACCAAAAAAAAAACTAATAGGGAATAAATTAAAATGAATGTTTAAAAGAATATGCAAATTAGCTAGATCATTTGCTAGTAAATGCAATTCTACAACCCATATATAAGAAAATTGTATTTTCTTTTTAAATAAATAGAAAAGAGGGTTTTTAATATGAATATCAATACACACAAAAGAAAAACGAATTTATAGGAGTATAGATAGATATAATTTGCTACATTTTTGTGATGAAGAGTGGAAGACCACTTGAAATATATAAATAAAATATTAAATATAAAAACACATTGTTTTTATGCTTTTTTTTTTTTTTTTTTTTTTTTTTTTTTACAAAGGCATCACCACATTATCAAGGCCCAGAGGCCACTCAAGGATAAGGGTTAAAGAGTGTACAGTAGAAGTTGGTCAATATAGTAATCATTAGTAATGAAAATTTGGTAAATTTAATAACTTATATGGAACGGCTCATCAAGAACTTATTTACTTTAGACTTGAACAAAACCATATTGTAGTCAGCCGGAAAGCAGGAAAACGGAAGACAATTCCACAGGCGTGCAGTTCTAAGAAAGAAGCTTTGTTCATGGAATCTACGTTTAGGTTTAGGGACAGATAAAGAGTGGGGGAAATTATTGATAGTGTTTACAGCTAGACGAGTGTTTCTTGTGAAAGTTTGGCGAGGGGGGACCATAGATTGAAGCTCAGTTGAACACTTTCCATGAAAATAACGATACATCAGAGACAAACTCGCAACATCTCTTCTGTGAGATAGAGGTTGCAAGGAGGAGAAAAGGACATCTCCTACGAGGCTACGAAGTCTATTTTGAACTCTATCAAGGCAGGACAAGTTCTTTCTAGCAGCTCCTGCCCAGATGTGGCAACAGTATTCCATCCTTGGACGTACCTGGCTCTTATATAGATAGAGAATAGCATCAGCAGTGAGATATCTACTGGATCGATAGAAAGATCCCACCATTTTTCCAGCGGCCTTGGCAACAGATTTGATATACGTGTTCCATTTAAGATCAGGAGTAATGGTCAAGCCCAGAAGCTTGTCAAAACTTGAGGCCTCCTGAAGACGAGAGCCATTCATTTCAATTGATGACAAATGTGGATTAGAATGTTGATGATGTAAAGAGAGAAGCTTGGTTTTAGATGCATTAAAAGTAACCTGCCACTCCTTTCCCCATTGTACTACGTGCTCAAGATCAGAGGAGAGAGAATTGGAGAGAACTTGCTCGTTTACTGTCTTAGATGTGGTACCATAAATGGTAGTGTCGTCAGCATAAATGTCTACAAATGATGTAAGGATATGATTTGGAAGATCATTAATGTAGATCAGGAAAAGAGTTGGGCCCAGGATGGATCCCTGAGGGACACCGGCATTAATATTGTGAGCTTCTGATTTTTGCCCCTCAACTACTACTCTTATGAATCTATCAGAAAGAAATGATTTAATAATTGAGAAGACTTTTCCAGCTATACCATAGCTAGCGATCTTATGAAGTAAACCTTTATGCCATACCCTATCAAAGGCTTTAGATATGTCAAGAGCAATTGCCCTAGAAAGATTGCCACCGTCGAGAGATTTGCTAATCCTATGCGATATAACTGTAAGGACATCTGCTGTAGATCTAGCAGAACGGAAACCATATTGAGTGTCACTAAGAAGGTTATTTTTGTTGAGATGTTTGATTACTTCTGTATTTAATACAGATTCTAGCAACTTACTCATGACGCACAGGAGACTTATTGGCCTGTACTGAGAGGGGGATGAGTGATCACCTGAATTCTTAAATACAGGGCATACTGATGAGATTTTCCAGGGAGATGGGAAACTATTCTCCTTAAGACAACGTTTAAACAGTTTTGTAAGTATGGGCGCTAGTTCAGGTTGAAGTTTTTTGAGTACTATGATTGGAATACCATCAGGGCCAGTTGCTTTACTGGAATCAAGGTTTTTGATTAGTTTGGCAACATCACGTACAGATATACGTATATCACATAGCGTGTTTTCTGATACAAGAGGAAATATTGGGGGTTGGCGGTCTTGGTCGCAAAGGGTAGAATTAGCTGCAAAGTTCTTGACAAAGAGTTTGGCTTTGTCTGATGCTGACGAGATTACCTCAGATCCATTGATAATAGTTGGGATGGAGCACACGCTTCTGTTCAGGATTCTGTTTGCTATTTGCCAAAACTGGTGGGAACCAAGCCGCTGCTCAGCTACTTTGGACTTAACAGATTGAGCATACAACTTTCTTGCGTTCCTTATTACTTTCTTACAATGGTTGCTGGCAGTCCTGAAAACGGCTTTAGTTTCCATACATCTATTACGTTTGAAGCAGTGGAAAAAGTGATTTCTGTGCGCAATGGCAGCAGCACATTCTGGAGAGAACCATGGCTGGCTGTTAGGTTTTTGCTGAAACTTTTTAGAGGGTATGAAATGGTCAATACCTACAATTAACCATTCAGTTAGGTCTAATACTATAGACGACACATCCTTTTTAAACATGGAATGCAGAGGTAGATCAGATATAAATGTACGGAAGCTATCCCAGTCAGCCTTAGTGTATCGATATACTGTACGATGAAGAGGTACGTCTGGGGACTTATTACATTTCATTTTTATCTTAATTGATACAACAGAGTGGTCGGAAGATCCAAGAGGCGACAGAACAGAAACTGAACATAGTTCAGGGCAAGTTGTGAGAAAAAGGTCTAGTAGGCTCGCATACTGGCCGTCATTATCGGGCACACGGGTAGGTTCCTGAACAATCTGAGTGAGGTCATAGGCAATGGAGAAATCATGACAGAACCTCCCCTCATCATCGGTCTTGTTTGAGTGGGTCAACCATTCGACGTTGTGAACATTGAAGTCTCCACATACGTGAATGTTAGCTGCAGGATAAGTAGAAAGGACTTGGTCAATTTTCTCAGATATGCTTTGAAAGATAGTAACTCCGCTGTTGTGGGGGCGATAGAGAGTAAATATAAATGCAGTAGTGTGAGCTAAAGCAACCCGGAAGCACATATAAGGTAAGTTAGGATCTTCCCTGGAGATGTCCCTCCCACATGGAAAGCTATCTTTAATATAGGCACATATTCCATGCCCATGGCGATCTTGGGGGTCAGATTTAGAAGTTAAGTTAGAGTATCCTGTAATTGCAAACTCATCAAGGGAAATAGCCTGTCCAATGCCAGTTTCACTTAAAAATAAAAGGTCTGGTTTCGTCTCCTGTAATTGGGTTTCAACCTCTGGAAGGTTAGAACGTAGACCCCTGATGTTGGAGAAGGAGACATGGTAGTAGGGGTCTACGTTGGAAGTTGGAGAACCGGGTTTAATCGTGTATTTTTTCTTGAAACTTGTCATGATGAAATTTTGGAATTTGTGGACTAGGTCGACAGATTTACTTAGAGCAGGACAGAGAGGGGAAACTAAGAGAGAAAAAGAAACGAAGAATTTTTTTTTTTTTGTACCACATGATAAGGTAAAGCCGTAACAATTACCCACTAGTATGGCATCGAGAGGCCCCACCAGAAGCTACTGCATGGTCCAGATTCCATTCACCAAATGGCAATACAGCAGCCCCAGTACTTTGCACCTGCTGATAGGACAGCCTCCTTAGTGGTTAATCCAAGGTTCGGGTCCCTGACTATCAGGCGGATAACGTCAGCCCAGACAAAACGTTTACCTCCAGCACCCTTACTAGTGACATGGCTACAAGGATAGACATAGAAACAGAAAATTTCCACCAACTCTGCCAACTGTTCGCGCAAAAATACTGCCAACCTAGAAAACAGCTTTTTCTTCTCCCTTTGTCAGAAAAATCACTCATTTAAAAATGAGGACTGAGGGACAAATAAGAAGAAGCGAGAGTAACAGGAGCTGCCGATAACGCATCCACAATGCGTTTTACCTTGAAATTAATATTCTAGAAGCATACGTGGATATCTTAACCCACACACATACACACACATATATATATATATATATATATATATATATATATATATATATATAGCTATGCATTAACGTGTTTGATTTCTTTTTTTACTAGCAGGGGAGGAGAGATAACCACATATCAAGGTCTAAAGGCTATTTGAGGATTAGGATTAATGAGCGTTGTGTAAAAAGTGAAACAACACTCATGATAGATAATGGCAGAACTTGGGTAGGATTTAATTATTCAAGAGTAGGGCTCAACATTCACATTGAACTTGAAAACGACAATGTTACAGTAAGCAGAGAATCAGACCCACGGTATTGTATTCCACGGACGAACAGTTTATTGAGATTTCATTATTATGGAAAACTGCCTGAGAAGTATAAACCATCTTGTAATTGTCCGCTCCAAATTTCAGGACCTTACAGAGTTAAAAAAAATAAATAAATAAAAAATAAAGATTCACCGAATTTGCGATGTTTGCTTTCATTTGTGAAAAATTTTCCATGTATGCAAATACCGTTTATTTAGGGGGAGTTTTTGGATGGGTCTGTTTTTTTTTAATTCATTTAACTATATATTTAAGGGTCATTTTATTTATTACATTGTTGTTTTAAAAGTATTAGTTTTAAGGGTTTTTATTTCATATCTATTATATAAAAATAACTTTGCATGTGTATAAGTTAGTTCCCTAGGGACTCTGAAATGGCTGAGCTGATTATAAAATTTCACACAAATGTACTTTATGTATCTGGCAGTGTTCTTAGATGGGCTTTGTATTGGAATGTCTTCGATAAGTTCTGATAATCGAAAAAATCCTATGAAAGAGGGAACAGGCGATTTTAATCAAAGTTAACACCTTATACAGCCTAACATTACAAATGCATTTGAGGAGTTTTATTACCACACAAGCTCAAAGGCCTGGTATATAAAATCAACAATAGGTTCTTTGATATGACAGGAGCGCATTCGAAATAAATGTTTCTGTTTAAAGCACAATTGAACGATGATACTTGACTTTTGCATTTTAAACTTTAATTCAAGCTATTATATATATATAAAGATAATTTCATAAAATCAACAGTAGGTTCTCTACAGTGCAATGTAGACTACAATATATTGTGGACTAAGTCACTGCGTGTGAAGCTTTCTCCCTGTGCACCACAATCGGTCACCAACTAGAGCAGGCAATCAATTAATTTGATCGAAATATTGGCGATTTCACTGTTTTCGATGACAAAAAAAAGATGGGAGTGCACTTGTTGATCATCATTCAATCCTGACAATTTTAATAAACATGATTTGTTGAATTATTTTGCACGCTATCAGATACCCTGCACTTCTTTGTGTTTATAATTGGCGGTTTCCAATTAAGAGGTCCTGGATATGACCTAAAACTATATCCGATGGTGAGACCCCACCTTGCGGGCCTTGGGGAGTGTGGAGCCACCCTTTAATTGCCATTGCTCCCAGGTCCACTCTGACACGGAGTAGTAGTACCTGTTAGGGTCCCAACTATGGGTTAAATAGAATCTGACTTTAAAAAAAATATACTCCATTAAAAATCGTTCCTCAAAATAACTAGATTCGGCATTAAATAACCTGAAAAAGGTTGATATGCTGTAAAACAAAAACAACCAACCAACCAATTAGATGAAACTTTGATACTCTAAATGGACACTAATGTATAGTTTTAAAGCAAAATACTTTATAGTAGCCCTTGTAGAACCAATGATTAAGCACTTATCAGTTACTTTCAACAAAATTATACTAAATAGTTGAGCCCTCTTTAGGGAATTAAGATAAAAATTGGCAAAGTGATAATTGCTACTCAGGAGATTGAAACCCATCCTGGACACAGAAGGCAAGCATTTTTTTTTTCAGGCCACCGCCAATCAACACAAGTATTTAAGGGAATTAAGTGCCAATAATTGCTATGTCGGTGGGCATTCACAGTAAACAGTCAGAGAGAGTATTCAATGACAGGAAGTCAGAATGTATTCAAGCTAAAGTTTACAGCTCTTTTCTTAATTCACTAATGTAAGCCTAACTTTAATTTCTTAAAGAGACTTTATAACATTTTTAAAATAAATATTGGCAAGTATTTTTATAACTAAAAACAATACTGTTTCATGCTTATGCAATCAGCAGTGTAAGAAGTGATGATTATCCAGTTTGACAAAATACACCTGAAGATGGTCGGAGGTTACAACATCGATCAAAACATTGTGTGAATAACATTTAAGATGAGAACAGTAGTTCAAATAATTCAAATAATTCAAATAATACAATAACAATATCAAGTCTCATCAAAATATTTAGAAACATTTATATTATACATAAACATTATATTAATATGAAAAAAATGTTTTGTATTTACAAAGTTATGAATGAAATTTTATTATTTAAAATTAAAGCTTCTTTCCTAACACTGTTCGCCTGTAGAACTGTTCCGCTGGCCTGTTTCCAGCCAACTAAAATATGGTCATCTTCAAGTCCAATGTAAACAAGTTCTTGCTGAGCTGTTCCCTTAATCAAATTATACCAAATTTCCACTACTAACAATCACTATGCTGTTGTTCTGATGACTATTAACGCTTATCCTCGAGTGGTCTTCAGGCCTCGATAAGTGATGACTCCCTTGTAAAAAAGAATTTTTTTTTAATTCAAATAGCAAACATTAGAACAAAAAAATAAACGGATGAAAAAATCTCATTGTTAAACCAACAATTTTTCTGGAATCTGCTTCCTACATTAAAATGGTTGAGATCTGGCATAGACGAGAGAGAATACCTTGTCCCTTTTGGGTAATATTTCGAAAAAAAAAAAAAAAAACAGGAAAATTCTGTAGAGGCATTAAAAATGGTTTTATGTTGTTTTTTGTTGAATATTATTAATTTTTACTATTATTAACAAATAAGGAATCATTTCAAGTTAAAATTCGAGTTTCATTTTAAATAAACACAACATGAGGTCAAATTCAGAGGCCATTTTGTTTTGAATTAATTTATTTACATAATGCTGACACATTTCACTCATACTTTTCTTAATTTTACATACATAATACTAAATGGATTTTAAATGGAAATGATTCCTCGTTTAAAAATATTTTTACAGAATCAAAACTATTTTTAAATATCTGTACAGAATTTTTCTCTCCTTCTCTAACCGCAACCTTTAAACATTACCCCTTTTTGAAATGGGGACTGTCACGAACAGCAGAAATCAAAGACAAATCTGAAAACATGTTTTAGTAACTTGTTTTTCTTTTGCGGTTTTCAAGATGGGAAAGAAATGGTTTCTTAAAGCCTTTTAGATAAATAAAGATATGTGAATAGAAATAGATTTTGTTTATTAACAAATTTAAAGATGAATTTAAAAACGTTTTGCTTTTTCTTAACCCGTTATTAAATACCGATCCATGAAATAAGAATGAAGGATGTTCCTCTTCATGACAATTTTTTTTATATATAAATTCAGTAGCAGTATTTAAAAACCATTTATTGCATAAAACTATTATATCTAATTTTAAATAAAAATAAATAATATATGTACAGAATTCCTTCTTACCATGAAAAAAATAAAGATTCTGTATAATGCACATACCTGTGACGGAAAAAATATTGTATGCCAAAAAATTATATAAACTGGGCAAGTAGTTTTATTTATATAAAATAAATCATTTTTAAACAATCAATGGGAATTCCTAAGTGTACAAGGCAAATTCTGAACTATTTCTATTTTAATGGGAAGTTAATCAGTGATGCATTTGAGTAATTTCAATGCCCCTTCACCATGTTAAGAATGGCTTTCTAAAATCTTGCAAAAGTTTGAATTATTTGGAATTATCTCCTTTGTTCGTCCAAACTGTTTTTAAGATGGAATCATAAAATCGTAGCTTGCCATTAATCATAAAATTTGATTTTTTTTTTTAAATATAACTACTTAATTTCCATTTTCTTTTCCTCACGGATCTGTATATCATACAGAATTTAAAAAATATTTTTTTTATTTTTATTTTATTTATTTTCTTTCATAGGAGGGTTTCTTTCTGGACAAGCGCAAAATAAATAAGAATTTACAGTATATTTATAGAGTAACTTGAATTGTAAAAAAAATAAAAAATAAGTAAACATATGTTCCATTTTTAATATACCCGATATAAAAAAATCAAATCTATATATACTAGCTTCTTACAGGACTTTGCTACATGCTCAGGTACCTACTTCGCGGGTACCTGAGTGTACAGTAAAGTCCCAATCTTAATCTTTGACCATGACTTTAGAAAATGGTGTGCACCATCTCTAGGTTGGAAACTATCATCATGTCAGGTTTGGTCATGATCGTTCCAGTGGTGTAGGCTGTAGGAGAGTATATATACATAGGCTATGACCTTGACGTTTGATCTTCACCTTGGAAAATGGTGTACACCATCCCTAGGTGGGAGACTATCATCACGCCAGGTTTGGTCATAATTGGTGGGCAGTAGGAAGTTGTACACACAGACACACACAAACGCTACTACTTTATGTATAGAGATATTCTTCACAGGTGTCAAAACATCTTCACTTGCCCAATCTGTCCTTGCAAGGCGCCTCTGATTGTTTGGCCATGCCCTTCACCAACAACCAGACATTTTCATGCCGAAGCAGTTAACCCAATTCTACAGCAAAGCTGGAAGAAACGTTGCAGACAGCCGAAGACCTGGATCAAAACGGTGAAACAAAGATGACAAGCTGATTCTGGGCACTCACCTTTATGTTCTACATTGCTAGAATCGCGAATGGCTCGTGATCATGGCTACAACAGCATCGAATCATGAATTGTCGGGAATTTCAAGAATTCAATTCAAGATCTACAGTGATAACCAAACCAAGTATAAGTAGATTGTTACGCCTCCATTCAGTCTCAAGTGACAATGGACAGTACTGTAAGGGTAGCTGTGTGTGTAATTATGAGGCAAGGGTTGTGTAATCCCAACCACATCTCTCTTGAGTCGGTATTGCTTGGGTTCAGTGGCCAGGAGAGATCCAATGCTGGAAACAATGCCAAGATAAGCGGAGAGCACAAACAGCACCTGAAATTCCGAAATGGTCACCCATTTTAGTACTGATCAGGTTCAACGTTGCTTAACTTTGGTGATCTGATGAGAACCGGTGTGTTAATGTGATTATACCGTAAGTAAATTTTATTCATATATATATATATATATATATATATATATATATATATATATATATATATATATATATATATATATATATATATATATATATATATATATATATATCACACAGAGAGTTTGAAGTAAATCAATCAAAAAAACTTATTCATCTGACAATTTCCTCAAAGAAACTTCATTAATGTGGAAACCGTTTTTAAATTTGATATTTCTAAAAGTCAAAACAGGAATCGATTCATAAATAACAGATATATCTTATATCAATTACCAAAATGTTTTTATTACAAGAATATGTAAAAATAAAAAATAAATAAATAAAAAAAAGGAAGCAGCCACAATGCCAAGAAACAGACCCCCCCCCCCGTTGCACTCACTCAACATTTGAAGAATTAAATATCACCATCTTTCAGATCTTTTACTCTCAAACCCGCTCACCTCCAAGTCAACAGCTAAAAGGTCAGGGCAAATACACATGAAATAATGTCCATGTTATATTCTAACTCCATCAGGAAGATGGTGGGCTGGTGGAAAGATTATCTTCAGAAGCAAAATTTGAAAACAAACCGAGAAGGAGACAATCCCTTTTGATGAATAACCAATACAGTTGGTGTGATGACTTCTGCAATCTCCTAGGTCAAGTAACGAAAAACAAAAAAAAAAACAAAAAGAGAGTATATAAATGAAGTAGGAGGAAGGGGTTGCAATGGTGGGAGAGTTTAGACAAAATAGAGACGGAGGGGAGGAATGACTAACTTTTATTTATTTATCTATTTATTTATTTATTTGGTACTTTATGCAGACAAAATAACACACCATGCAGATTTTTTTTAGATAGGATTTTTAGGTTAATTTAATTTTTACGGTATCTTGTTTATTAAATTGTTAGGTGAAAGTGCAGAGTAGTTAAAAAAAAAACGCCCCCTCCCTATATTAAGAATAAGTTTCTAAACAAGGTTATTGCACAGCACGGTCCGTATTCTGCATAATTATTATTTTTTTAATAAAATTAATTATTCTAATATTTTAAAAAAAGAAAAAAAAACACAGACGAAACAAGGATGATTGAAACTAGATAAATTTGATTATTTAAGAATACAGCTTCCATGATGGTTCATGACTATTTAAATCACATTGCGGAACATACAGACACCAAAAGGATTATTTTTAAATTGTATTTTTGTTTCCGTTATTATTCAAGAATTAAATTTAATACGGCAGTAGCTGCTGCTACTGCTGCTGCTGCTATTATTATTATTATTATTATTATTATTATTATTATTATTATTATTATTATTATTATTATAATAATAATAATAATAATAATAATAATAATAATAAAAATAAAAAAATAATAAAAAAATTAAAAAAAAAATAAAATGAATAAGGGAACTAGTTTAATTTCTGAACATGCAGTTATGACTTGCTTTATGATTCAAAATCTATGGTTCCCCCCTCGCCAAACTTTAACAAGAAACACCCGTCTAGCAGAAAAGACTATCAACAATTTCCCCCACTCTTTATCTGTGCCTAAACCTAAACGTAGATTCCATGAACAAAGCTTCTTTCTTAAAACTGCACGCCTATGGAATTGTCTTCCGTTTTCCTGCTTTCCAGCTGACTACAATATGGTTGTCTTCAAGTCTAACGTAAACAAGTTTTTGATGAGCCGTTCAATATAAGTTAACAAATTTACCGAATTTCCATTACTAACAATTACTATATTGTCCAATTTCTACTGTACACTCTTTAAACCTTATCCTCGAGTGGCCTCTTAGCCTTGATAAGTGATGATGCCCATGTAAATAAAAAATCAAGTTAAATAAGATAAATACACACACATTAAATGAAGCTAATAAAGAATTTATCCTTAAAGCAAACCTATCAAGATAGAAAAAGCTCTACAAGGTTAAGAGGAGTAATAAAAAAAGAGAAGAAATGGAAGTTACATATAACTTTATTATATCATCAGACCAATAAGTAAAAAAAATAAGAAAAACCTCTTTAGACCATTACCCCCCCCCAAAAAAAAAAAAATTCTGATAATCTGAGAGTATGTCATCAATACTCTACAGATACTACATTATAACTATTAAAAACAAAAAAGATAATGCCTGGAAGAGTTTTCTCATCCTAATGATGTAATTTCCGGAAGATTCTAAATGACTCAGCAATTTTACCAAATTAATACATAATTTTAAAAGATAATGTATTTATCAAATAACATTTTAAAAAAACATGACGCCCCCCCCCCATCCCAACAATAAAAATTGGCCCAGTTGACTCTCACAGAATGAATATTAACATTATATTGTAAATACTCATTATTTAAAAAAAAAAAAAAAAAAAGGTTTTAAGCGGTTACGATTTTAAGTTAATTTAAATTCATGTATTTAATAGAAATCAGATCTTTAAATAAACTCTCAACTAAATCAAGTTCTTCTAGAGTGAGACAATTTTTATTTTTGTTCAAATCCAAAGTGCCCTTTTTGGGGAATGTGATTCTTCTCACATTAAAAACCAACATGGCGAAGCAAATAGAGATACAGATAAATGAAGGCAACCGTGGAATGTCCACAGTTCCTGCTATTTAATCAATACTTCATTAGTAACAACAGTAGCCTCAAATGTATCTTAGTCACAAGTTGAACTAAAGCCATTCATCCATGACCTATAACAAAGAATGAAATCTAAGATTCCAATCTTCGATGATTTTCAGAGAAAATTACACAAAATACTGATAGAAACACATCCATTAACTGTCAATAATTGTGCGAAAATATGTTCTACCAGAATTGTATTTAATTTCAATTATCGAGGCTCAACTATGGATCAAATTTAACCCCCATTTTGTTTTTCGTTCTAACCTGACCGTTATTTTTAAATAAAAAAAACGATATTACTGCACTTATTGATCCGTGCTGAAATATTTAGAAAGTCATTCTTAACATGGGGAGGGGAGAATGTTTTGTACCTATTCTGTACTTTAAAATTACAAAGTAATAAAAACAGATATCAAAACTTTAATTAAACTTGAAAATACTATTAAAAATAGCTCGGATCAATAGGTGCATTAGCACTAAAAAAAAAAAAAAATTTTTTAATTAAAAAAAAAAAAAAAACCTTTAAAATTGGGTTAAAAACACAAGAAAAACATCCAGGTAGGTAGAAGAGTGACTTAGATTGCCTTAGGTAACATTTATTCACGCCTTCTTTTGTTCCGGAAAATCACCCACAAGTTTAAAAGTCATTCACCAATGAATGAATCTCTTAAAAAAAAAAAAAAAAAGAAAAAAAAAAGCTTAATAAAATAAAAGGTTTCAATTTTCTTTTGAAATCAATTATGCATATTGTTTAAAACCTTTATATGAAATTTAACTCCCGTGAAAGAGAGGGAAAAAAATTCATGACTTCAAAAAAGAAAGCACACGTCATTAACCGCAGGCAAAAGTTATTTTTAGTCAGTTGAACATTTTCTCCGGAAAGCATTCACAAAAAGAAAAAAAATCTACGAAGTTACTTATAAAGAGGAGAGCAACTTGCATTGTGTTCGGGAGAAAGTGTTTACTTTTATTGTAAAAGTCATCTTGCAAGTCTATTCTCTTCCTTGACAATATATGCATAAAAATAGCTTAAAATCGTAATTTTGTAGTTTCTCATCCAAAACAGCAGACGAATGTGACGTCAATTAATCGTTTGTTATTTCAAAAGGTAATATTTCGTCACATTTTGAATTCATTTATAAAAACGCTAATTTTATTTTCATAATAAAATTGAAAAAATAAATTTTCTAATAGTAAATTGATTTTTTTATAACGAAATATAGCCCTTTAAAATTGCAAACGACAAATTGACGCCCTTTTGGATAAGAACCTACAAAATTATCCTTTTTTTTTCCTTTGTTTTTGTTTTAGATTTTAGCTGATCAACTCAAATTTCAAGCTGTATGTATTCAAAGCATATATATATATATATATATATATATATATATATATATATATATATATATATAAAGTAATGTGATTGATAATTTAAAATTTAAAAATCAAATTATAATTAAATTAAAAATCCGTTTCATAAGAAGGAACAACAACAAAATCAATTATCTGTACGATCGTTTCGGAAAACAATGCTTTTTATTGTGGTAGACATCAAGTTACGTACAATAATTACATATTGTTCTAATCTCCTTTAAATTATATATATATATATATATATATATATATATATATATATATATATATATATATATATATTAGGCACCGCCAAAAGTGGCCGAAAAATCAAGTTGTTGCTGTTGTTGTTTTTTAAAACGAAATTACATTTATTAAAATCCATTATTTCTGCGTAACTTTTTTTTTCAAGAAAGATAAAACCCTGAATTTTATCATATAGAAAGCAGAATAATGTAAAACTTTTTCTACTATTTTTAATTAAATTTGAAATGTTAAATTTTCCCCAAAAGTTAACAATTGGCGTTTTTTGTTTTGCACAAAAAACGTACATAAATAGTTTAAAAAAAAAAAGAAAAAAGGTCTTTGAAAGAATTAATTTGTTTATTTCTTGTCTAAGATTTAGGGTGATTTTCTATGAGAATAGGCAAAAATATTATAATACAAGTACCTGGATTTAAAATAATTCCGCTTATTCATATAGGCACACAGTTACTTCGAGTCGATTTGATTACTCTGTTTACATTTGTACTTGATAAAAAGCAAACTGCGGAAGACCAAAAAGCAAAAAAAAAAAACTTATTTTTCAGTGACGAAAATTTCAATGTATTATTAACGCTGAGGCTGGCCAGTACCAGATGGGTGACCATTTGTATGAGTTTGGTTTTTAACGTGTATTTGTGTGGGGGTCAGGCTCTCCAAAATGGGGAGGAGGCAATTTAAAGCAGAATAAAAAAAAAATATTTCAGCGCGTTTGGTCCACCGTAGTCAAAAGGCGGTAAACGTTTCCAAACTGGATCGAAAAAATGATGATATTTCTAACACAAAGGGCACAATATTTATCGAATTTGTTTTTTTTGTATCGATTCTTCAAAGCATGCCCTGTTTAATAATGGTCATGCATTATTCGGCTCGCTAAAAAGAGATTGTTAATTTATTCATCCAAGATTTTAAAATGGCTTTTTTCGTATAAATATTAAAAAAAATTATTTTTGTTTTGCTTAACTTAAATTAATTATTTTACTTATTCGCCGAATTTCATACTTCAAAACTCAAAAGCGGTATAATTAAACACAATCGAAGTTCTGATATTCAGACATCAAAATAAGGTATGCAAACAAGTTTTTTTTTTTTTTTTTTAAATCTATAATCCCGTCTCTTACAACAACATAATATGTTTTGTTCAGCTTCAGATGATTATTTTAAGCATATTTGGAACCCCTCAAAACAAGGGGAGGTTTTGTAAGCAAAAAAAAAATATATATATAAATATCGTTTATGAAAAATAAGTACACTGTTATAAAGTTCATTCTTCTCTTAATAATCCCTGAAAATTTCGTATTGATTGAATAATTACCTGATTTTTAGTAGATTTTTAAAAAGACGGTCCGTCAAAACGTACTTGCCTGCTCCCCCCCCCATATATATATATATATATATATATATATATATATATATATATATATATATATATATATATATATATAGTACTGTCTGGGAAATTGAAAAAGTCGGTCAGTTAGCCTTGTATAAGAGATCATGACTTCCTATTATTTGATCACTCCAAGATGGTTTGTATTAAACGTTAAGATTCATTAATGTCAAAATTTCCCATAATTTCGTGGCAGTGAACGATGGCCCTGGGGTATGTTCCTTGCTAATGAAGTAAAACGTGGTTTCGTGGCAGAGTTTGTATCCTTCGACCAGCACTGATCATCATTTCCTGCACTGATGATTTCGTAAATATGAAACACTAGTAACTGTAGGTATTAACATAATCATTTATATATATATATATATATATATATATATATATATATATATATATATATATATATATATATATATATATATATATATATATATATATAATATGGTGCTAGTGCACTTATTGATCTGTGCTATTTTCTAAATGGTATTTTCAACTTTCATTTAAGTTTTATGATATCTGTTTTTATGAAATTATAAGGTTAAAGTACAGAATAGGTACAAAACACCCTCTCCATATTAAGAATGGCTTTCTAAATAACGTTATTATTTCAGCACGGATCAATAAGTGTACTCGTACCATATATTTATTTTTATATATATATATATATATATATATATATATTTAATAAATTTATAACTTAAAATATTGCAATATTAAGAATTTTTTTGCAATTTATCAAATACCGATTTGTCAAAGGGACATAATTAATGTTTCTTTTTTATTGCATGCTGTTAACCAAAATTAGTATTTTTGGTCCTCCGTAGTTAAAAAAAAAAAAAAAAAAAAAAGCCACATTCACTTATAAATTTTTCCCGTTAAACAAAAAATCCAGTCAACCGTTTTTTTTTACTTTTTCTTTTTTTTAATTCTCTTAATGAAATACACGAGTTTTTGATTATTATATCTTATTTCTACTTTATTGACTGGATTTTTTAAAAAAATATCTAAAAAAGAAAACATTGAATGAAATAGGATAAATTGCCGTCAGCATCCGGTATTTACTTGATATAAGCATAATATGAGCTTTCATTTAAAAAAAAAAAAATCAACGTGGTTTAAAAAAAAAATAGGTTTGGACTTTACAGGTAAATTTCCAAAACCACTTCTTTTTTTTTTTATTAGAATATTTTATTTATTGACCTTTTTATCTTCAATTTGTGATATATAAAACTTTGGTACATAAATTAATTATTTAATTTTTAATATACATTTCAAAATGGGGGGGGATGAATTAATAAAAAAAAAAACGTTTGTCTATTCGGTTTATTGGAAAGAGAATAAAATTTCACATTGACCCTGAAAATATCGTAAAAATTGAACCAATAGAAAAATTTCGATAAATTTTCAAAGTTTAAAAATTGAAAAAAATTTCACTCGTAAAATTCAATTGATTTCATTGCATAAAAAAAAAATGGCTGGTTGAACGCACACCGGCACTTTGTAAACACTGTTTTTTAAAAAATAAAAAATAATATTTCTACTATTTTTTAAACAACTTTAATAGTTTATTTTGGAAGTATATTCCATACAGAAAATAAACAACCCACTTTCAAAAGAGAAATTATGAGTTTTTATATTTTATTTGCAGTTTTCTGTCAGGGTGTCAAAAATTCCCCCAAAATTCTGATACACCTAGTGCTGCGACTAGTTTCAAATAAATAGTTTGATATTAGAAAATTAATGCTTGGTTTGAATGGAAAGTATTTAAATTAATAGATGAAGACTGTGACTGGCGATGGTTGGAGACAAAACTAGTGAAAACATAAAGAGGAAAATGAAGAAAGATAAACGAAATAAATGTTAATTTTTTTTCTTTTTTTTTTTAAGATTCGAATCAAACCGTCACAATTCAAAAACAAAACGCGAATCTCTGACCGTGTATTGGACCGAGCATAAATCAAAATAGTTGGTAATATAAAAAAAACAAAAAAAAAAAAAACAAACAAACACACAATTCTTGAGTTATTGTACAATGATAGACATATTGTAAATGAAAACGAGAAAGCAATTTCAGATTTATTCAATAGAATTGATTCAAGTTGAAATTTGAACGCATAGCAAAAGTGCAGGAAGAGGTTAATAAGTTATTGTTTTTGTTTTTTGTTCAAGCACTATCTTACAAAGTACAAATTTCATTGACGTAATGTGTTTTTATTAAAAATAACGCTCATCTGTGAAATCTCAATGTTTATATAAACACTGTCAAGCATATTTCATTCGATTTTATAAAAAGCTTTGTGGTTGCCAATTGCACCTTATCACTCTGCTACACCTATGATGGTGTGTACATACACACATAACACAAATAAATGACGAAATTTCAAGATGTTAAACATCCTACAATTTATTCCTTTAAGTAACTGAAACCTTCAGAAATTAATGGTTTCCAAGTAATCCACAGTAAAATGCATATACAGATGTTGAAATACCATAAAATGCATATACATATGTTGAAATACCATAAAATTCATATATATACGTTGAAATACCATAAAATGCACATACGTATGTTGAAATACCATAAAATGCATATACACATGTTGCAATACCATAAAATGCATATACATATGTTGAAATACCATAAAATGGATATACATATGTTGAAATACCATAAAATGCATATACATATGTTGCAATACCATAAAATGCATATACATATGTTGAAATACCATAAAATGCATATACATATGTTGCAATACCATAAAATGCATATACATATGTTGCAATACCATAAAATGCATATACATATGTTGCAATACCATAAAATGCACATACATATGTTGCAATACCATAAAATGGATATACATATGTTGAAAACCATAAAATGCATATACATATGTTGAAAACCAAAAAATGCATATACATATGTTGAAATACCATAAAATGCATATACACATGTTGAAATACCATAAAATGCATATACACATGTTGCAATACCATAAAATGCATATACATATGTTGAAATACCATAAAATGCATATACATATGTTGAAATACCATAAAATGGATATACATATGTTGAAAACCATAAAATGCATATACATATGTTGAAAACCATAAAATGCATATACAGATGTTGAAATACTATAAAATGCATATACATATGTTGCAATACCATAAAATGCATATACATATGTTGCAATACCATAAAATGCATATACATATGTTGCAATACCATAAAATGCATATACATATGTTGCAATACCATAAAATGCATATACATATGTTGAAATACCATAAAATGCATATACATATGTTGCAATACCATAAAATGCATATACATATGTTGCAATACCATAAAATGCATATACATATGTTGCAATACCATAAAATGCATATACATATGTTGCAATACCATAAAATGGATATACATATGTTGAAAACCATAAAATGCATATACATATGTTGAAAACCATAAAATGCATATACATATGTTGCAATACCATAAAATGCATATACATATGTTGAAAACCATAAAATGCATATACATATGTTGCAATACCATAAAATGCATATACATATGTTGAAATACCATAAAATGCATATACATATGTTGCAATACCATAAAATGCATATACATATGTTGCAATACCATAAAATGCATATACATATGTTGAAATACCATAAAATGCATATACATATGTTGCAATACCATAAAATGCATATACACATGTTGAAATACCATAAAATGCATATACATATGTTGCAATACCATAAAATGCATATACACATGTTGAAATACCATAAAATGCATATACATATGTTGCAATACCATAAAATGCATATACATATGTTGAAATACCATAAAATGCATATACATATGTTGAAAACCATAAAATGCATATACATATGTTGAAATACCATAAAATGCATATACATATGTTGCAATACCATAAAATGCATATACACATGTTGAAATACCATAAAATGCATATACATATGTTGAAATACCATAAAATGCATATACATATGTTGAAATACCATAAAATGGATATACATATGTTGCAATACCATAAAATGCATATACATATGTTGAAAACCATAAAATGCATATACATATGTTGAAAACCATAAAATGCATATACATATGTTGCAATACCATAAAATGCATATACATATGTTGAAAACCATAAAATGCATATACATATGTTGCAATACCATAAAATGCATATACATATGTTGAAATACCATAAAATGCATATACATATGTTGCAATACCATAAAATGCATATACATATGTTGCAATACCATAAAATGCATATACATATGTTGAAATACCATAAAATGCATATACATATGTTGCAATACCATAAAATGCATATACATATGTTGAAATACCATAAAATGCATATACATATGTTGAAAACCATAAAATGCATATACATATGTTGAAATACCATAAAATGCATATACATATGTTGCAATACCATAAAATGCATATACACATGTTGAAATACCATAAAATGCATATACATATGTTGAAATACCATAAAATGCATATACATATGTTGAAATACCATAAAATGCATATACATATGTTGCAATACCATAAAATGGATATATATATGTTGAAAACCATAAAATGCATATACATATGTTGAAAACCATAAAATGCATATACATATGTTGCAATACCATAAAATGCATATACATATGTTGAAATACCATAAAATGCATATACATATGTTGCAATACCATAAAATGCATATACATATGTTGCAATACCATAAAATGCATATACATATGTTGAAATACCATAAAATGCATATACGTATGTTGCAATACCATAAAATGCATATACACATGTTGAAATACCATAAAATGCATATACATATGTTGCAATACCATAAAATGCATATACACATGTTGAAATACCATAAAATGCATATACATATGTTGCAATACCATAAAATGCATATACATATGTTGAAATACCATAAAATGCATATACATATGTTGAAAACCATAAAATGCATATACATATGTTGAAATACCATAAAATGCATATACATATGTTGCAATACCATAAAATGCATATACACATGTTGAAATACCATAAAGTGCATATACATATGTTGAAATACCATAAAATGCATATACACATGTTGAAATACCATAAAATGCATATACACATGTTGAAATACCATAAAATGCATATACATATGTTGCAATACCATAAAATGCATATACATATGTTGAAATACCATAAAATGAATATACATATGTTGAAATACCATAAAATGCATATACATATGTTGAAATACCATAAAATGCATATACACATGTTGAAATACCATAAAATGCATATACATATGTTGCAATACCATAAAATGCATATACATATGTTGAAATACCATAAAATGCATATACACATGTTGAAATACCATAAAATGCATATACATATGTTGCAATACCATAAAATGCATATACATATGTTGCAATACCATAAAATGCATATACACATGTTGAAATACCATAAAATGCATATACACATGTTGAAATACCATAAAATGCATATACATATGTTGCAATACCATAAAATGCATATACATATGTTGCAATACCATAAAATGGATATACAGATGTTGAAATACCATAAAATGCATATACATATGTTGAAATACCATAAAATGCATATACATATGTTGCAATACCATAAAATGGATATACATATGTTGAAATACCATAAAATGCATATACATATGTTGCAATACCATAAAATGCATATACATATGTTGAAATACCATAAAATGCATATACACATGTTACAATACCATAAAATGCATATACATATGTTGCAATACCATAAAATGCATATACATATGTTGAAATACCATAAAATGCATATACATATGTTGCAATACCATAAAATGCATATACATATGTTGAAATACCATAAAATGCATATACATATGTTGCAATACATTAAAATGGATATACATATGTTGCAATACCATAAAATGCATATACACATGTTGCAATACCATAAAATGTATATACATATGTTGAAATACCATAAAATGCATATACATATGTTGAAATACCATAAAATGAATATACATATGTTGCAATACCATAAAATGCATATACATATGTTGAAATACCATAAAATGAATATACATATGTTGAAATACCATAAAATACATATACATATGTTGAAATACCATAAAATGCATATACATATGTTGAAAACCATAAAATGAATATACATATGTTGAAAACCATAAAATGCATATACATATGTTGCAATACCATAAAATGCATATACACATGTTGAAATACCATAAAATGCATATACATATGTTGCAATACCATAAAATGCATATACACATGCTGCAATACCATAAAATGCATATACATATGTTGCAATACCATAAAATGCATATACATATGTTGAAATACCATAAAATGCATATACATATGTTGAAAACCATAAAATGCATATACATATGTTGAAATACCATAAAATGCATATACATATGTTGCAATACCATAAAATGCATATACATATGTTGCAATACCATAAAATGAATATACATATGTTGAAAACCATAAAATGCATATACATATGTTGCAATACCATAAAATGCATATACACATGTTTCAATACCATAAAGTGCATATACATATGTTGCAATACCATAAAATGCATATACATATGTTGCAATACCATAGAATGCATATACATATGTTGCAATACCATAAAATGCATATACATATGTTGCAATACCATAAAATGCATATACATATGTTGCAATACCATAAAATGCATATACATATGTTGCAATGCCATAAAATGCATATACATATGTTGCAATACCATAAAATGCATATACATATGTTGCAATACCATAAAATGCATATACATATGTTGAAATACCATAAAATGCATATACATATGTTGCAATACCATAAAATGCATATACATATGTTGCAATACCATAAAATACATATACATATGTTGAAAACCATAAAATGCATATACATATGTTGAAATACCATAAAATGCATATACACATGTTGCAATACCATAAAATTAATATACATATGTTGCAATACCATAAAATGCATATACATATGTTGCAATAACATAAAACACATATACATATGTTGAAATACCATAAAATGAATATACATATGTTGAAAACCATAAAATGCATATACATGTGTTGAAAACTATAAAATGTATATACACATGTTGCAATACCATAAAATGCATATACACATGTTGCAATACCATAAAATGCATATAAATATGTTGCAATAACATAAAATACATATACATATGTTGCAATACCATAAAATGCATATACAGATGTTGAAATACCATAAAATGCATATACATATGTTGAAATACCATAAAATGCATATACATATGTTGCAATACCATAAAATGCATATACATATGTTGCAATACCATAAAATGCATATACATATGTTGCAATACCATAAAATGCATATACATATGTTGAAATACCATTAAATGCATATACATATGTTGCAATACCATAAAATACATATACATATGTTGCAATACCATAAAATGCATATACATATGTTGCAATACCATAAAATGCATATACATATGTTGAAATACCATAAAATGCATATACATATGTTGCAATACCATAAAATACATATACATATGTTGAAATACCATAAAATGCATATACATATGTTGCAATACCATAAAATACATATACATATGTTGAAATACCATAAAATGCATATACATATGTTGCAATACCATAAAATGCATATACATATGTTGCAATACCATAAAATGCATATACATATGTTGAAATACCATAAAATACATTTACATATGTTGAAATACCATAAAATGTATATACATATGTTGCAATACCATAAAATGCATATACATATGTTGCAATACCATAAAATGCATATACATATGTTGAAATACCATAAAATGCATATACATATGTTGCAATACCATAAAATACATATACATATGTTGAAATACCATAAAATGCATATACATATGTTGCAATACCATAAAACTTCCACGTATGCATTAAATAGTAACCAAAAACTTGAAATCAAAGTTGAATTGTAGATTACTTATTAAAGCATGTGAAAGGATATTTATTTCTGAATAAAATGGTGGTATTATGAGGACTAAAATGAAATATGACTATTTTAGTAGAACTGCCTTGAAATCTTGAAATATCCTAAAAGTTTTTATGGTCCATGGGCACTACTAATTAATGTAAGTTCGTTTTTCAAAGGAATATGCAAATTAGTTAACTCTTATGAAGTCACTCAAATACAAGTAACTCAGTATATTAAGTTTGTTTTAATAATCTTTTAATAGAAAAAGTTGCCTCAAGGTCAGTGCAACACAAAAACTCAATTTTACATGTGTATATATATATATATATATATATATATATATATATATATATATATATATATATATATTACAATAGTAAATCTTACTTAAAAATTCAAAACTTTTACACAGCGATGTATGTAATCAGGTTCCATAATATATTTAGAGGAAAATCCTTTTTGCCAAATATAGAATGTTTCAAATCTCTTAAAAATCTTGTAGATTGAGAATGTCGTTTTGAAGTTATATTGCAATGAATACATATCTTCGCAGAAAATGGAACAAAAGTTATAGTCTTCAAACTTTTTCAACCTTTCAACCTATAAGTAATAAAAAAAAGCAAAAAATTTTTTGCCATAAGTCCTTTAGTCGAACACTCCTTTATAAGTCGAGTAATCATTTGTAATCTCTGTATTATTTTGTTCCCTAAAATTTACAGTAAACAATTGTAAAGTCATTCTTGAACGGATTTTGAAAATAACAGCAATTTTTTTTTTTTTTTTAACAAAATTTCATATTTGGTTGAGAAAAGTGACACAAGTCAAAAAAATCCCACAATCGGAAAAGGAAAAAAGAAATCTTATATATTTAGCAATACACACACACACACACACACACGTCTTAAAAAAATGTCTAATTAAACCAGATGGGTTTCATAAATAAAACGCCGAGTTTCAACGGTCTGTAATTAACTTATTTTTTGTTATTCTAGTAAATTCTTGTGAAGGAAAATAGTTAAAAGATTAACTACTTTTAGGAACAATAACATTTAATGTTTAACTATTTTTCCTCCATTTTAATTAAAAATTTATGGTTTAGCAAATCTATTCTATCATATCTATCAAAGTGAGAATGGGTTAGGACACTATTCAACCTATATACTCAATGTGTTTGTGACGAACAAACTTGAAATTCGGTATATAGGGTATTTAGACATTTGGAAAACTTTAATCGGTTTTCATCTGGAAAAAAAGACTGCTAAGGGGTCAAAATCGCAAAAATTGGTATGTGAGGGTCGTCGGATTTTTATCTGTTTGTCAACTGTTTTACAAATGCGCATGCATGAATCGTTCATATGACAGATTACTTATGTTAAGTATAAGTAGGTTTAAAGACATTTTTAAAAGATTGTGTCAAGCTGGTCTAATAGTTATTGTCTTTAGGTTTTGATCTTATTCAGTATTTTTTTTTTACTTACAAGAAGTAAACTGTTTATAAAAATATACTTTCATGCACATGTTGCAGTTTCTTTCCTTTTTTTTTTAACTTCATTTTTTTACAAAAGGAATTAAACGTTATGTTTAATACCTACGGTATTTCTGTTTATAATAAACAAAAATTCTGCATTAATTAAAAATATAATATTTATATGTATTTTACGACCGGGTAACACAGGGCGACCTGCTAGTAGTTTTATAATCTAATTAAATAAACCATATAACATTACCAATGAAAGAGTGAATTTAAAATCTGCCAGCAAAGAGAATTTACAAATGATGTCATAAGCAATATGTCGGATTAGGAGGAGGCTATGTGCACATGCTTGCAGGGTTGAATCACAGACGCACAAAAAAGTGTGCACATAATTCTGCTAGAAGTGAACGCAGAACAAAAGAAAAACCGTACACAGATTACTGTGACCTTTAACCGATTTTGTAACCTTCAAGCACTGAATTCTTTTCACAGAACTGTCCTCCACAAAAAAGGATGAGTCAGCAAATTATTTCAGCCAACCATTAACCGATCCTTTCTCTTCCTCATCTTTGTTTTAGCACCACATGTAATTATTCTAGAAAAAAAAAAAGGTATAAAAGAGTCCAAATGGAAAATAAATCCGCAATTAGTTTGTCCTCAAGACATTTGCTAAATGTAAGAATGAAGGAAGGGGGCTTGGGCTGCTGGCTTATCTTTGGTGACAAACGAAAGAATATGCAGAGAATTTCAAAGGGTGTCTTTCAAAAGGATGTTGAGGTCATCAGACAGAGAATTGTAAGATGTTATAGAAGAGATAAAATTGATCATAATTAAATTAAGACGATATTTTATTTGTTGCAATTAAAGATTTGTGATATTTTCTGAAGAGGAAAACGATCTTCCAATGTTAATTCTAGCGTTTAAATAACTTATGGAATGGTAGCGTATGGAATTAGTATAGTTTAGTGGTTTTGTTTTACAACAGATCAACCATGTTCAGGTTTTTTAATGCCGAATCTAGTAATTTGAAAAAAAGAAACAAAATTATGCTGCAAGTTTTTTTTTTTTATCTTCAAATATTTATTCATGGTGTTTGGTTTGATTATTTTGTACAGGAAAACTTTTGTTTTCTTTTTTACTTTGCAGAACATGATTGAATTTTGCAAAGAGAAAGAATAAAAAACAATAACATCAATGTTTGGTGTCTTTTAGGTCAGGAAGTCAGTATCTTCAGTCTGAACTGGTAGCAGCATATAGAATTAGTGGATAAGCATGAAAACAAACTAGTTATAATGACAGACAAGCATAGAGTTACCGACAGTTCCATCTTTAAATTAAAAGTAGAAAAGAGCTTAACTGAAAAAAGAATGCCTATCTATACAAAAAACTAAAGAATGTCTAGTGAGAGGATAGAAGAAACGGGGGGGGGAGGGAGATTTTAGCAGATTGCAGAATTTAGTATATGTTTAAATTAGATGAAACGAAAATAGACTAAATGGTGGAAGGGAGGGAGAAAATGAAATCAAATTGTCAGCTTTAGTATGTGAAGTGCAGCTTTTAGTCGAAAGACTTTAATCTTAGCAGATCAAGTAAAGATCCATCAGAAACATTTTATGCATTTAACAGTTTCAGATATAACCAATAATACATTTCTATTCTTTTTTGCATGTGAACTGACCTTTCATGACAAACGTTCGGGAGCCTCGGATTATTCTCATCTTGAGTGTTACTTTCACAAAGTTTTGATCAATTTGGCCTCCGACCTTCTTCAGATTAATCCTGTCAAACACAGAAATCTTTCTGTTGAGTTTTGAATGGAACTTTTTATTTAATCCTTGGGGGTAGTATTTTAGCGTTTCAATACAAGTCTTAATTAACCATCTCCTTTTTCTTCACCTTCTTCCTCATCTTCTCCTTCAATTGTATTTTGATTGTTGAACCTTCAACCTCCAGAAGAGTATAGCTTACAACTGAATTTTACCAAGTATGTTATCCATGGGTTCTTGCAGACAATTCTAATATGCATTTTAGAAGCCTTAAACCTATTTGTTTT
>NC_136492.1:42307506-42310006 GCF_053919585.1 Euprymna scolopes
AACTGTAAACTGGACAAGTTGTAGCGTAAATGCTCAAAATAGCTGACCAGAAGGACGTGTCTGTCTGTCACTTACTCTAGTTAGCTGGACATAGAGTTGAATTTGGAATTCAGACGTTAAGCAGGGCGGATGGGTTAACGGTTGCCCCCCTCCACACCGAAAGGGAGCTGACGTGTCTCAAAATGGAAACTAAGAGAAACCTACAGGCAAATATTCACTTTTCATTCTTCTGCGATCAACACCTAGGAAGTAATAAAAAATTATATAAAATCAATCATAGCCTTGGAATTGAAATACCTTCGTCCACAGTCATAACTAAAAAATTTTTGTATTTGGGACGATTGATTGGAAATCAGGAAAAAAAAAAAAAAAAAAAAGCGGAACTACTTGGGATATTAGAATCTGAAAAATTTCTTATTCTCCAATGCCAAAAATTATTTTTTTTACTGTTTTGTTCGTTTAAAACTTAATTTTTTCCATTGTTGGTATTACTGATAAAATGATGAATACTTATAGATTTTTAACTATCTGTAAAACTAACCTAGATCACCCCCACCCCAAGTTTATTGTTACGTCTGCGAAAATATATACACCTATTACATGGGGTTTTAAGGTAATCCAAAATATATAAAAATCTATAGCTAAATATTTAGAGGCTTTAAAAGAATCTCCATTCGAAATTGGAATCTGTAATTTAGAACAAAATCGGTATTTGTATTGGAATCAAAGAAAAAATATTGGCATTGTTTCATTACTAATATTCACTTCCAATAGCCAAATTAATGTATTTTCTTTTTACGTAATCTAGAATCATAAAACTGTTATGTGTAGATAATTGAACTTTATTTAAAATTAGAATATTTTCCCAATGTTTGTATTTTAAGAATCAGAAAGAATTAATTGAAATCTTTAATAGCAAATGAAAAGAAGCCCTTTTTTGTATGAGAGTCGCAACTTATTTGTCATATTAAATTAAAATTATTTGATAGATAGGAGCTTCGTTCTTGGATCAAGCAGTGCATAAATTTTTAGAAAGAAAGAAAGAGAGAAAGAAAGAAAGAGAGAGAGAGGGGGGATGGTATGATACAATTGCAATGATAAAACGAATATTTGATGCCTCCTATCCCTTCCAAGCATGGGGAGTGGAATGTGAACTATCTCTCCGAATGGATTGAATAAAAGGGTTGCACAGAAATTTCCGGAAGGTTACCTAGTACAGCAGACACCTCAAAAAAACGTTGGAGAAGAAAGAAAAGCAAAAATGATGGAACTGTGGAGAAAGCCATGCCCCAATACTAATATATATCTATATATTGCACTAAATCTAAGTGAATCAAAACCTTTTCCTGTATACTTTAATAACACACAATGCATGTTAAAATATTACTTAGTTCTGTGATTGAAATAATCATACATTTCTCACTTAACCATTTATTTCTTTTGTCTCTCTACATATCATTGGTAGACTATGTATGTATGTATATATAAAATGAAAATTATAAAAATAATATTTCAACATAGGCACATGAACACCCAAATTATATATACATATATATATATATATATATATATATATATATATATACATATATATACACATATATATACACATATATATATACATATATATATATATATATATATAGAGAGAGAGAGAGAGAGAGAGAGAGAGAGAGAGAGAGAGAGAGATACATATATATCTATATATTATGGCTATGTAAAGACTAAATTTAAACTTGTTCGAAAACATTCATTATTTTAGATTGTGAAATTAAAAAATAAAAATGAATGCGTCAGCTGACCGGTTTCGAAGCTCGCTCAACAGAGCTAAAATCGTGCTTAATTATGTTTTAAAAGAAAAGGTGGAGAACAATGAATCGGAGATGAAAATGTAGGGGGGGGGATATATGTATAAAAAAGGGGGGTGGATTAATTATTAAATAGAAACTAGATTAAGCCCTAAGAGATTCTCTTTTTTTTTTTGTTTGCAAAGAGAAGGTCTCAGAGTCTTAATATATATAGTTTCTAGAATTTTAAGATGGTAAAGAGAGTGCGACTTGCTAAGGATGGAAAAAAAGTCCGCACTAAAATTCGAAGCGCAAATACGATTATTTATAAGGTACTCTCCTATAGATGAGCCATGGGTATTGCTCAAAACGTCCGAAGGTAGGTAGTTTACATTTCGAATTTTGGATGGAACATATTGTTTCGCCCTATTATCTAATCTTTGAGACGTTCGCCCGACGTAGCGCACACCACAGCTACATTTAAATAAATAAATAATATAATTGTTATGGTGAAGAGATTTATTCTGAATTCGAAGTCTTTTTTGCTCAATTAGCAAGACTTTCCCCTGTTTCCGAGAGTACGGTTAGTGACCTTAAGGCGAAATTGAATGATTCGTTTAGTGAATCCAAATGGCGAAATGAACATTTCCGTGCTATCAAAGCACTACGCCAGAATAAATCTCTTACTATCACTAAACCGGACAAAGGTTCTG
>NC_136492.1:42315006-42317506 GCF_053919585.1 Euprymna scolopes
GACAAACGTTTTTTTTTTTACTTCAAGCCCCCCCCATTTTCAAATGTCCATTAAAAATTAAATAATTAATTTACTCACCAAAGTTTTATATATCACAAATTGAAGATAACAGATCAATAAATAATATATTCAAATTTAAAACAAAAAAGAAGTGTTTTTAAGAAATTTACCTGTAAAGTCCGAAGTTTAAACTTTTTTTTTTTAAAAAACCCACGTTGTTTGTTTTTTGTTTTTTTTTTTGTTTTTTTTAATGAAACCTTGGTCCTTGCTCGTTTAATTGAAAAAAAATTAGGGCTTGAATTACATTTTTCGAGGAGTTATAAGCTTGGAAAATGGGGTGGAATTATTCAATATTTTTCACGAAATTTCTGACACACCTAACAAATGACTTATCTTCCACTAACCCTAAGTTCGAGTTGCACTCCCAAATTTAGAGTTAGTGATAGTCATAGATTTTTTATACAATTTTCCAAGAGTGAAGTCTCCAATGATTAAACGACATGCAACCAGTTAATTGTTGAAAAGACAACTTTTAATAAAAGAAATGAAATAAAAATAACTTAAACACAGTTTCAGCACGTATAAAAGATACTTGAATTTTATTGCATTTGGTATCAGGTATTTTTGTTATTGTTTACAATTTCTCAAATATTAATTATTTTACACAAATGATTGTGTTGTTCCTACTTACTTGCCCCCCCCAAGAGCCGTCATGCATGATTTTACTTATTCTTACTAATTTTTAGGCGTTTATTTTATTTAATTGTCAGCATGAACCAACTTTTTAAGATGCAGCATATGCTAACACTTCAGCGAAGTTTACTGTATTTTTAGCAAACATTAATAACAGAAAGTTTTCCACTTTATTTATTTTTTGCATAATTAATGATGGAAGTATGTTTTCTCTTTTTCTTAACATCTGTTGAAAAAAAATAATTTGTACAGTCTCTTGAAAAAAAAAAAATCAAACTTTTCTCTACTTCACCTTACTATTTACAATGTTCATATAAAGCATTCATCTGTTCTTTTTATAATAAAAAATCCGTTTTCAAAAAGAAACGTTTACTGCCAAATTTCTTTAAAAAAAAAAGTGCAAGTTTTCCTGACAAAAAAAAAACAAAAAAACTTTCACCTAACAATTTATAGTAAAAAATTAATGGGGGGGGGGGAACAACAACTTTTATTGATAAAAACAAAAATTGCAAAAAATAATAAAAGTAAATAAACGGACAAAATGCAATTTTTCTTGAGGAATGTGTTCCATTTTAACAAACTGAGCCACAGCAACGCATGGCCGGGTACAGCTAGTATATATATAAATATATATACAGTGATGATCATATTTATTGGCACGGTAAAATAAAAGTTAAATTTTGTCTAATAAATTCTAAAAAATGGATTAAATTAAAGAAAATAACAAAGTATATTATGTATGTTTAACTGGCCTTCCCGATGCAGCAATCGGATTTTAGAAAAAATAAATAACAAAGGAACAACAAACATAATTGCAAAAAACCCTTGTTCAAAATTATTGGCACGATTTATTTAATAATCAATTGTATAGCCTTTGGCCTTGATTACCTTCCTCAGTCGCTTTTCATAGTTTACAACCAAGTTGTTGCACTCTTCAGTAGTAATTTTAGCCCACTCTTCCTGACAATAATCCTCCAATTGAATAAGATTCTTAGGCTTCCTTTGCATTACCCTCAATTTTAATGTTCTCCATAAATTTTCAATTGGATTAAGGTCTGGGCTTTGTGATGGCCACTCCAAAACATTAATATGATTGTCCTCAAGCCATTTCTTAGTCAGTTTAGCCGAATGCTTTGGGTCATTATCTTGCATGGACCACCAACGACGACCAAGTGAGAGCTCTTTAGCAGAGTCTTTCAGGTTTTCATCCAATATTTTAACATAATCTTCCTTTTTTATGCTACCTGTGACCTTAACAAGTCGCCCTGGTCCAGAGGCAGCAAAGGATCCCCAAAACATCAAACTGCCTCCACCGTGCTTCACTGTGGGTATGGTGTTCTTAGGCAGGAAAGCTTCGCCAGATTTTCTGTAAATATAAGACACTTTATTATGGCCAAATAACTCTATTTTCGTTTCGTCAGTCCATAGAACACGTTTCCAGAATGCAACATCTTTATCAATATGACGTTTTGCAAAGGCTAGCCTTGCTTTCAGGTGCATAGGCTTCAATAAGGGAGTCTTTCTCGGACGACATGCTTTTAAACCAGCTCTCTTCAAAACTCTACCAACTGTATGTCGAGATACATTCACTCCAGAGGTGCTCTGTTCATCAACAATCTCCCCAACAGAAATCCTTGGGTTTTGTTTTACTTGTCGAACAATTTTCCGTTCATCTCTTGGGGAAAGAATCCTTTTTCTCCCTCTACCCTCTAAACTCATAACGTGGCCTTGCGATTTGAACTTGTTTATTATGGCTCTAACAGTGGATTTGGGAAGGTTTAGCTTCTTTGAAATCTTATCATAGCCC
>NC_136492.1:42320006-42480006 GCF_053919585.1 Euprymna scolopes
TTGCCCGGGTGTTTGGAGGTATGTGTTGACCAAAAAAAAACAAAAGTGGTAGTAGGAAGGCAGGCTTGAACCCGTACAGTAAAGGAGGAAAAGAATGTGAAAAAAAAGTGAGGTCTTTGCTGTTACGCTCACCGCTAACCCGGAAGTGACGTAAGTTTAAATTAAGGACAAACAATCGAAAAGAGGGGATAACTTTCGAAAATATCAGCGAAAAAAGCAACCCTTCACTGTAGAAAAGTGCCCAGTTTGAGGGTGAAGAAATTAATTTTTCGGTATTTGTTGTCTGAAGGGTCGAGCTTAAAAACGATATTGATCTTATGAAAATTCGTCGCCTCTGTTGAAAGTTTTAGACAGACATGCAAACATACATACATAGATTTACATATTTGTAGCTTAAATTTTCGACCCAACCCAATCAAAAAGCTTGCTCTATCTCTGAATAGACTTTATGTAAAATTTCCAATGTTTTTCTTTTAAATCAATCATCTCAAGAAAGTCTGGAAATAAAGATCAAAATATTGATGAATAGATGTTTGATTTTTCTTTTGTTCAGTTATTGATTTTGAAAATTGAATTTTAGATAATGCCTCTAAAATATTAGATTGTAAAATTACATGATTGTATTTGTAAGAGATAAAGTTTTAATTGGTACAAATGAAAACGGCAAACAAGAAAAATGTTCATATTCGGATACTTGCAGACGGATGGAGAAAGAGTCTGATTATTATTCTCTCTTGAATCATTCAGAAAACAAATCTGATGGATGGATAATTAGTTGGCAATGCTTCAAATCATGACCAAATATATTTCAATCAGTTATATTTTCATACCTATTTTGCTCGTATGATTTGGATTCTTCAGACTGTTCTCATTTTGAGTGTTATTTGCACAACGTTTCGGTCGATGTAACTTCCGATTTTCTCCGGGTGTATCTTGTCGAACTCTGGAATCTTTCTGTTGAATTCAGGAATCTGCACAGAATTATACCAAGTACTTTATGCACTATACCACGGGTCTGCAAGGACTTGGTAAAATTCTTTTCTAAAAGTCACCCTTCTGGAGTTTGAAGGTTCAATCTTCAGTGAGGGTGATATTCAAAAGACACAACTGCAAATTACTTAGAACTTCTACCCAGTCATGGCTTACGAAATGAGAGCATGTTACCCCTATAGATGAAATAAAGAGTTCCATTTGAAATTTTGTGGAGATTCCAAAGTTTGACAGAAAGATTCCAAGTTCAACAAGTTACACCTGAAAAAGATTGGAGGTTACATTGACCGAAATGTGAAAATAACACTCAGGATGAGAACAGTAGTCCAAAAAATCCAAATAATTAATCATCTCCAAATTTCACAATAGTTATTTTGCTATTGCTAAAAAAAAAAAAAAAAAAAAATTAATTCAATTGTGGTTTATATTTAAGAGCAATACATGATATTTATACATCCCTATATTCCACAGGAATAAAATAAAACAAGGTTAGTTTTTAAAGGTAGGAAAATCCAGCTTCCTGAAAATGTAATATACTGAATGTCGGATATGTCAAAATTTTCTTTCATTTTTTTTTTCTATTCTGGGATATAATGCAGAAATTCATGACCAAAACACACGAATGGATGACATTTTTTAAAACCATTTTTCATTCCTAACAAGGCATATTGTCACTTGGAACATAAGGACTACAATTTGCAATCATGTCTAATAGAGGATTGTGGGGAGCTGGGCAGCAAGATGTCTGCATTACATTTAAACTTCTGCAGCTTAGTACTGTCAAGGAAGAAGGAAAGAGGGACGAAATTCAAAAGTAACAGTCTGAGGGAAAAATCTATTAGAGTAGAATGCTTTCTGGCATCTAGGGACCACAACAGTGAAGGAGTGGGATTTTGCTGCTAGTCGGGTTAGTCAAAAGTATGCACTTCAAGGTCAGGCACAAGTGCAAACTGCTTTATCATAACAGGATACTTTCCTCTTTGCCTTACAGATTCGGACAGATATGATCATGGGAAATTAGAGACACAGAATCAGACGGAAGATCAATGATGAAGGTATATCTGCAGGTGCGAGAACACAGTTTTATTAGGATTCACGTCCACTGGATAAGAGAGAAAACAAATGTCGACAGAGATGGATATGTAACAAAAGTTACCCTCAAAAGGTAATCAAACTGCCAACCTGTCTTCCTACCTGCTTACCACCAAAACAACTCACCACCTTCTCAGATATTACGTTGGGAGAAGCTTTTCACAAGAAAATGAGAGAAAAAGAACTCGCTGGATTAGGACAAAATCACCCCAGTCTAGATGTATTTCTCCCCCTCTTGTCAAAGACAACAGATAGAATTTGATCTCATTTATCATCATCTTTATAATTCTTTTATTAATTAGTTAAGATAAATACTTGGATTAGGGGAAAAATATATTTTCATTCTCCATAAATAGAAAACGGAAAAAATAACCAACCAATTAAATGGGTTAGGGTTAGAGATTGTTGGTGGTAGAAAACAAAATGGCGACCAGTTAAACTTGTAACAGTCTATTATTAATGTGATGCCTTCCACCACGCTTATATGTATAAAAACATTAAAATATCTAAATCTATTTGCTGTGCATTTTCAGAAAAGATAAAAGATTGGTTTCATCTTATTTGAAGGTTTTAAACAAAATTTAGCAGAATTCCATTCTATATTTCTTTTTCATTTAATGGAATTTTTCTATCAAGGTTTATTTTATTTTCTATCAAGGTTTTTTTTTTTTTTAAATGTTTTAACCTGTGGAGAAGCAGACAAAAACTGTCTTTTTTCAAGTAATTAGGAACACAGCTGATGCAAAAAAAAAAAAAAATTAAAATTAAAATTACTGGATTGCAAATGAAAATTCTATACGTACAAAAGGATAAAAAAAAAAACAATCACACAGACACCCATTAGGAAAGTCATTATTACAATACAGATTTACTTAATAAATGGATAAAAGCTTAAAAAAAAAAAAACTCGTTTCTAGATAATTCAAAAAGATTTTTTTTTTTAAATGAAACGTCATCATCTACATATTATACATACTCATTGAGAACCAACTGGAGATTAACTTGAATGCTTACTTGGCATTGTCTTTGAGTGTCTTAGATCTTTTTGTACACAAGGATTTGTCAGGACAACCTGGCATGAGGATACTTTTCCCTGCAAGTAAACGCCGACCAAAATATCCAAAATCGTAGTATTTGCAGCCCCAATAAGATCTCTGTATGGCTAATCCTCACTGGCTTTTACAAGGAATGGTGAACCTTCTCGAAGTGATGTTACCTAAAGCAACAACACCAAGTTGGATACACCACCAGCAACAACACCAAGTTGGATACACCACCAGCAACAACACCAAGTTGGATACACCACCAGATTAGATGAATTCTTGTCCTGGAACCCAGTAAGACCAAGAGATTACAACAAAGATATGCTACAACATATTAACATGGTTGTGGAGATGAAAATTATGTTTTCAACTCCTTTACTAATTCGGTGTTTGAGATGTAAAGGAAAACATTAATGGAACATTCGAATATCTATGCATCTAATCATATAGAGATATACAATCATTCGAATATCTATGCATCTAATCATATAGAGATATACAATCATTCGAATATCTATGCATCTAATCATATAGAGATATACAATCATTCGAATATCTATGCATCTAATCATATAGAGATATACAATCATTTGAATGTCTATGCATCTAATCATATAGAGATATACAATCATTCGAATATCTATGCATCTAATCATATAGAGATATACAATCATTCGAATATCTATGCATCTAATCATATAGAGATATACAATCATTCGAATATCTATGCATCTAATCATATAGAGATATACAATCATTCGAATATCTATGCATCTAATCATATAGAGATATACAATCATTCGAATATCTATGCATCTAATCATATAGAGATATACAATCATTCGAATGTCTATGCATCTAATCATATAGAGATATACAATCATTCGAATGTCTATGCATCTAATCATATAGAGATATACAATAATTCGAATGTCTATGCATCTAATCATATAGAGATATACAATCATTCGAATGTCTATGCATCTAATCATATAGAGATATACAATCATTCGAATGTCTATGCATCTAATCATATAGAGATATACAATCATTCGAATGTCTATGCATCTAATCATATAGAGATATACAATCATTCGAATGTCTATGCATCTAATCATATAGAGATATACAATCATTCGAATGTCTATGCATCTAATCATATAGAGATATACAATCATTCGAATGTCTATGCATCTAATCATATAGAGATATACAATCATTCGAATGTCTATGCATCTAATCATATAGAGATATACAATCATTCGAATGTCTATGCATCTAATCATATAGAGATATACAATCATTCGAATATCTATGCATCTAATCATATAGAGATATACAATCATTTGAATGTCTATGCATCTAATCATATAGAGATATACAATCATTCGAATATCTATGCATCTAATCATATAGAGATATACAATCATTCGAATATCTATGCATCTAATCATATAGAGATATACAATCATTTGAATGTCTATGCATCTAATCATATAGAGATATACAATCATTCGAATATCTATGCATCTAATCATATAGAGATATACAATCATTCGAATGTCTATGCATCTAATCATATAGAGATATACAATCATTCGAATGTCTATGCATCTAATCATATAGAGATATACAATCATTCGAATGTCTATGCATCTAATCATATAGAGATATACAATCATTCGAATGTCTATGCATCTAATCATATAGAGATATACAATCATTCGAATATCTATGCATCTAATCATATAGAGATATACAATCATTTGAATGTCTATGCATCTAATCATATAGAGATATACAATCATTCGAATATCTATGCATCTAATCATATAGAGATATACAATCATTCGAATATCTATGAATCTAATCATATAGAGATATACAATCATTTGAATGTCTATGCATCTAATCATATAGAGATATACAATCATTCGAATATCTATGCATCTAATCATATAGAGATATACAATCATTCGAATGTCTATGCATCTAATCATATAGAGATATACAATCATTCGAATGTCTATGCATCTAATCATATAGAGATATACAATCATTCGAATGTCTATGCATCTAATCATATAGAGATATACAATCATTCGAATGTCTATGCATCTAATCATATAGAGATATACAATCATTCGAATATCTATGCATCTAATCATATAGAGATATACAATCATTTGAATGTCTATGCATCTAATCATATAGAGATATACAATCATTCGAATATCTATGCATCTAATCATATAGAGATATACAATCATTCGAATATCTATGCATCTAATCATATAGAGATATACAATCATTTGAATGTCTATGCATCTAATCATATAGAGATATACAATCATTCGAATATCTATGCATCTAATCATATAGAGATATACAATCATTCGAATGTCTATGCATCTAATCATATAGAGATATACAATCATTCGAATGTCTATGCATCTAATCATATAGAGATATACAATTATTCGAATATCTATGCATCTAATCATATAGAGATATACAATCATTCGAATATCTATGCATCTAATCATATAGAGATATACAATCATTCGAATATCTATGCATCTAATCATATAGAGATATACAATCATTCGAATATCTATGCATCTAATCATATAGAGATATACAATCATTCGAATATCTATGCATCTAATCATATAGAGATATACAATCATTCGAATGTCTATGCATCTAATCATATAGAGATATACAATCATTCGAATGTCTATGCATCTAATCATATAGAGATATACAATCATTCGAATGTCTATGCATCTAATCATATAGAGATATACAATCATTCGAATATCTATGCATCTAATCATATAGAGATATACAATCATTTGAATGTCTATGCATCTAATCATATAGAGATATACAATCATTCGAATATCTATGCATCTAATCATATAGAGATATACAATCATTCGAATATCTATGCATCTAATCATCTAGAGATATACAATCATTTGAATGTCTATGCATCTAATCATATAGAGATATACAATCATTTGAATGTCTATGCATCTAATCATATAGAGATATACAATCATTCGAATATCTATGCATCTAATCATATAGAGATATACAATCATTCGAATGTCTATGCATCTAATCATATAGAGATATAGAATCATTCGAATGTCTATGCATCTAATCATATAGAGATATACAATCATTCGAATGTCTATGCATCTAATCATATAGAGATATACAATCATTCGAATATCTATGCATCTAATCATATAGAGATATACAATCATTCGAATGTCTATGCATCTAATCATATAGAGATATACAATCATTCGAATGTCTATGCATCTAATCATATAGAGATATACAATCATTCGAATGTCTATGCATCTAATCATATAGAGATATACAATCATTCGAATATCTATGCATCTAATCATATAGAGATATACAATCATTCGAATGTCTATGCATCTAATCATATAGAGATATACAATCATTCGAATGTCTATGCATCTAATCATATAGAGATATACAATCATTCGAATATCTATGCATCTAATCATATAGAGATATACAATCATTGGAATGTCTATGCATCTAATCATATAGAGATATACAATCATTCGAATATCTATGCATCTAATCATATAGAGATATACAATCATTCGAATATCTATGCATCTAATCATATAGAGATATACAATCATTTGAATGTCTATGCATCTAATCATATAGAGATATACAATCATTTGAATGTCTATGCATCTAATCATATAGAGATATACAATCATTCGAATATCTATGCATCTAATCATATAGAGATATACAATCATTCGAATGTCTATGCATCTAATCATATAGAGATATACAATCATTCGAATGTCTATGCATCTAATCATATAGAGATATACAATCATTCGAATGTCTATGCATCTAATCATATAGAGATATACAATCATTCGAATATCTATGCATCTAATCATATAGAGATATACAATCATTCGAATGTCTATGCATCTAATCATATAGAGATATACAATCATTCGAATGTCTATGCATCTAATCATATAGAGATATACAATCATTCGAATGTCTATGCATCTAATCATATAGAGATATACAATCATTCGAATATCTATGCATCTAATCATATAGAGATATACAATCATTCGAATGTCTATGCATCTAATCATATAGAGATATACAATCATTCGAATGTCTATGCATCTAATCATATAGAGATATACAATCATTCGAATATCTATGCATCTAATCATATAGAGATATACAATCATTCGAATATCTATGCATCTAATCATATAGAGATATACAATCATTCGAATATCTATGCATCTCATCATATAGAGATATACAATCATTCGAATATCTATGCATCTCATCATATAGAGATATACAATCATTTGAATGTCTATGCATCTAATCATATAGAGATATACGATCATTCGATTGTATATGCATCTAATCATATAGAGATATACAATCATTTGAATGTCTATGCATCTAATCATATAGAGATATACAATCATTTGAATGTCTATGCATCTAATCATATAGAGATATACAATCATTTGAATGTCTATGCATCTAATCATATAGAGATATACAATCATTTGAATATCTATGCATCTAATCATATAGAGATATACAATCATTTGAATGTCTATGCATCTAATCATATAGAGATATACAATCATTTGAATGTCTATGCATCTAATCATATAGAGATATACAATCATTTGAATGTCTATGCATCTAATCATATAGAGATATACAATCATTCGAATATCTATGCATCTAATCATATAGAGATATACAATCATTTGAATATCTATGCATCTAATCATATAGAGATATACAATTATTCGAATATCTATGCATCTAATCATATAGAGATATACAATCATTTGAATATCTATGCATCTAATCATATAGAGATATACAATCATTTGAATGTCTATGCATCTAATCATATAGAGATATACAATTATTTGAATATCTATGCATCTAATCATATAGAGATATACAATCATTTGAATATCTATGCATCTAATCATATAGAGATATACAATCATTCGAATATCTATGCATCTAATCATATAGAGATATACAATCATTCGAATATCTATGCATCTAATCATATAGAGATATACAATCATTTGAATATCTATGCATCTAATCATATAGAGATATACAATCATTCGAATGTATATGTATCGAATCATATAGAGATATACAATCATTTGAATGTCTATGCATCTAATCATATAGAGATATACAATCATTCGAATGTCTATGCATCTAATCATATAGAGATATACAATCATTCGAATGTCTATGCATCTAATCATATAGAGATATGCAATCATTCGAATGTCTATGCATCTAATCATATAGAGATATACAATCATTCGAATGTCTATGCATCTAATCATATAGAGATATACAATCATTCGAATGTATATGCATCGAATCATATAGAGATATACAATCATTCGAATATCTATGCATCTAATCATATAGAGATATACAATCATTTGAATATCTATGCATCTAATCATATAGAGATATACAATCATTCGAATATCTATGCATCTAATCATATAGAGATATACAATCATTTGAATATCTATGCATCTAATCATATAGAGATATACAATCATTCGAATGTCTATGCATCTAATCATATAGAGATATACAATCATTCGAATGTCTATGCATCTAATCATATAGAGATATGCAATCATTCGAATGTCTATGCATCTAATCATATAGAGATATACAATCATTCGAATGTCTATGCATCTAATCATATAGAGATATACAATCATTCGAATATCTATGCATCTAATCATATAGAGATATACAATCATTTGAATATCTATGCATCTAATCATATAGAGATATACAATCATTCGAATATCTATGCATCTAATCATATAGAGATATACAATCATTTGAATATCTATGCATCTAATCATATAGAGATATACAATCATTCGAATGTCTATGCATCTAATCATATAGAGATATACAATCATTTGAATGTCTATGCATCTAATCATATAGAGATATACAATCATTTGAATATCTATGCATCTAATCATATAGAGATATACAATCATTTGAATGTCTATGCATCTAATCATATAGAGATATACAATCATTCGAATGTATATGTATCGAATCATATAGAGATATACAATCATTTGAATGTCTATGCATCTAATCATATAGAGATATACAATCATTTGAATATCTATGCATCTAATCATATAGAGATATACAATCATTCGAATATCTATGCATCTAATCATATAGAGATATACAATCATTCGAATATCTATGCATCTAATCATATAGAGATATACAATCATTTGAATATCTATGCATCTAATCATATAGAGATATACAATCATTCGAATGTATATGTATCGAATCATATAGAGATATACAATCATTTGAATGTCTATGCATCTAATCATATAGAGCTATACAATCATTTGAATGTCTATGCATCTAATCATATAGAGATATACAATCATTTGAATGTCTATGCATCTAATCATATAGAGATATACAATCATTCGAATATCTATGCATCTAATCATATAGAGATATACAATCATTCGAATGTCTATGCATCTAATCATATAGAGATATACAATCATTCGAATATCTATGCATCTAATCATATAGAGATATACAATCATTTGAATGTCTATGCATCTAATCATATAGAGATATACAATCATTCGAATGTATATGTATCGAATCATATAGAGATATACAATCATTTGAATGTCTATGCATCTAATCATATAGAGATATACAATCATTCGAATGTCTATGCATCTAATCATATAGAGATATACAATCATTCGAATGTCTATGCATCTAATCATATAGAGATATACAATCATTCGAATATCTATGCATCTAATCATATAGAGATATACAATCATTCGAATGTCTATGCATCTAATCATATAGAGATATACAATCATTCGAATGTCTATGCATCTAATCATATAGAGATATACAATCATTTGAATGTCTATGCATCTAATCATATAGAGATATACAATCATTTGAATATCTATGCATCTAATCATATAGAGATATACAATCATTCGAATGTCTATGCATCTAATCATATAGAGATAATATCTATGCATCTAATCATATAGAGATATACAATCATTCGAATGTCTATGCATCTAATCATATAGAGATATACAATCATTCGAATGTCTATGCATCTAATCATATAGAGATATACAATCATTCGAATGTCTATGCATCTAATCATATAGAGATATACAATTATTTGAATATCTATGCATCTAATCATATAGAGATATACAATCATTTGAATGTCTATGCATCTAATCATATAGAGATATACAATCATTTGAATATCTATGCATCTAATCATATAGAGATATACAATCATTCGAATGTCTATGCATCTAATCATATAGAGATATACAATTATTCGAATATCTATGCATCTAATCATATAGAGATATACAATCATTTGAATGTCTATGCATCTAATCATATAGAGATATACAATCATTTGAATATCTATGCATCTAATCATATAGAGATATACAATCATTCGAATGTCTATGCATCTAATCATATAGAGATATACAATTATTCGAATATCTATGCATCTAATCATATAGAGATATACAATCATTTGAATGTCTATGCATCTAATCATATAGAGATATACAATCATTTGAATATCTATGCATCTAATCATATAGAGATATACAATCATTCGAATGTCTATGCATCTAATCATATAGAGATATACAATTATTTGAATATCTATGTATCTAATCATATAGAGATATACAATCATTTGAATGTCTATGCATCTAATCATATAGAGATATACAATCATTTGAATATCTATGCATCTAATCATATAGAGATATACAATTATTCGAATATCTATGCATCTAATCATATAGAGATATACAATCATTCGAATGTCTATGCATCTAATCATATAGAGATATACAATCATTCGAATGTCTATGCATCTAATCATATAGAGATATACAATCATTCGAATATCTATGCATCTAATCATATAGAGATATACAATCATTCGAATATCTATGCATCTAATCATATAGAGATATACAATCATTCGAATGTCTATGCATCTAATCATATAGAGATATACAATCATTCGAATGTCTATGCATCTAATCATATAGAGATATACAATCATTCGAATATCTATGCATCTAATCATATAGAGATATACAATCATTTGAATGTCTATGCATCTAATCATATAGAGATATACAATCATTCGAATGTATATGCATCGAATCATATAGAGATATACAATCATTTGAATGTCTATGCATCTAATCATATAGAGATATACAATCATTTGAATGTCTATGCATCTAATCATATAGAGATATACAATCATTCGAATGTCTATGCATCTAATCATATAGAGATATACAATCATTCGAATGTCTATGCATCTAATCATATAGAGATATACAATCATTCGAATGTCTATGCATCTAATCATATAGAGATATGCAATCATTCGAATGTCTATGCATCTAATCATATAGAGATATACAATCATTCGAATGTCTATGCATCTAATCATATAGAGATATACAATCATTCGAATGTCTATGCATCTAATCATATAGAGATATACAATCATTTGAATGTCTATGCATCTAATCATATAGAGATATACAATCATTCGAATGTCTATGCATCTAATCATATAGAGATATACAATCATTCGAATGTCTATGCATCTAATCATATAGAGATAATGTCTATGCATCTAATCATATAGAGATATACAATCATTCGAATGTCTATGCATCTAATCATATAGAGATATACAATCATTCGAATGTCTATGCATCTAATCATATAGAGATATACAATCATTCGAATATCTATGCATCTAATCATATAGAGATATACAATCATTCGAATATCTATGCATCTAATCATATAGAGATATACAATCATTTGAATGTCTATGCATCTAATCATATAGAGATATACAATCATTCGAATATCTATGCATCTAATCATAGAGATATACAATCATTCGAATGTCTATGCATCTAATCATATAGAGATATACAATCATTCGAATGTCTATGCATCTAATCATATAGAGATATACAATCATTCGAATATCTATGCATCTAATCATATAGAGATATACAATCATTCGAATATCTATGCATCTAATCATATAGAGATATACAATCATTCGAATATCTATGCATCTAATCATATAGAGATATACAATCATTTGAATGTCTATGCATCTAATCATATAGAGATATACAATCATTCGAATATCTATGCATCTAATCATATAGAGATATACAATCATTCGAATATCTATGCATCTAATCATATAGAGATATACAATCATTTGAATATCTATGCATCTAATCATATAGAGATATACAATCATTCGAATATCTATGCATCTAATCATATAGAGATATACAATCATTCGAATATCTATGCATCTAATCATATAGAGATATACAATCATTCGAATATCTATGCATCTAATCATATAGAGATATACAATCATTTGAATATCTATGCATCTAATCATATAGAGATATACAATCATTCGAATATCTATGCATCTAATCATATAGAAATCAAGTGTTAGATGTATGAATAGGGCTGCTTGATTTCTGAGAACTTTGAAATAAAATGAAACAGAATACATAAATATTTATCACACGAAGACCACCCGGTGTAACCTAGTCATAAAATATGCTTAAGTATGATACTTTAATTCATGCAAATTTTGTATCTATTATTATAGAGCTAATTCTCAATTGATTATTATATTGTACCTATTAAATATTAGTGGCTCCCTGGCGTAGCCCAATCATAAAATACACTTAAATATTATATTTTAATTTCATATTTATTATTATATTATATTATTATCATTATTATAAAGCCAATTGTCTATTAATTATTATATAGTATCCAGTGATTTCAAAAATAAAAAAGAAATATGACTTGGATGGCGTTTGCTAAAAGTACAACCAAGTACATTTGTGCATGCATAGAAGGGCAGGTCGACTTGCACAGGCCAAGTGTCAATTTGTTTTAATTTTAACCCCTTAGCACTTCTGTATCATTGGCATGATATATTTCATTTTGCTTAAGCTTTTTTCTGAAAATATTTATTCCGGCTAAAAAAACCGTTAGAATGGAGATATTTTTTCTTTTCATCAAAACAAATTAAAACAAAAGTTATAAGAGAGACTTGTATATTTAGCTATGAAAGAAGAAAATGTTAATGGAGATGTATGGCTAAACAACTAAAAGTTTCAAACCGAGTCATTTATATATATATATATCATTTTTGAATAGCCGCAAACAGTAGTATTTCATCCTTCCAAAATCATCATTGTAGGGAGTTATGATTGCTGCTGATGATGGGATTCAAACTGTGCAAAAAATTATCCATCTCCATTTGCAAGGAACATAACCCCAGGGTCACCATCAACGGCAAAGATATTCAAGTTAATGCAAACATTTATAAAGGCATAAATGTCATTAAATGTGATCAAGTGACTTGAGGTCACAATCTTGCACGTAAGTCAACGGACCAACTTTTTGTTCACAGACAGTGCTCAACAGTTAAAAAGCAGGTTTCTTAAAGAGGCAGAAATAATGTAATTTATTTTACTTTTGTAGTTTGAGAAATTGCTTACAGGTAAGATTGCTGACTTTTGTACAAGCAGCTGGATTTTTAATTTCAGTTTGAACCACTCACTACATTTAACCACAGTAATGAACCATGATACAACGAAAAAATTATCTGTAAATGTAAAATAAAAATAAAAAAATAAGACCATTTCTTATAAACTTGTGAACTGCTGTAACTTAACACATTAAATTGTGATGAAGTATGTTTCAATGAAGCAGATTGATACAATGAACAGGTAGATATGAGGCTCTTTTTGGTAATAGAGAGGGGGTGCAGGTAGGATAAATAAGCTGCCGTTTCGGATTCTAATCTTTCTACCTGACCTAAATTACAGGGAGGGAGAGGAGATTGGTGGGTGACAGCAATGGATGGGTGGGTGTTATAATGTACAGGTAATCAATATTTGTCTCTCTGATTTAGAAATTTAGAGGGCAGCAAAATATAATTTAACAAAAAAAAAAAAAAACAGTAGCAAGAAAAACTTTCATTAAAAAAAATATTAAGAAATAAAATCTCTTTTCCAAGAAACCTAGCAGTCTCCAATTCTGGAATCGATCGTAAAAAAACTTTTTGAATTAAAATGTATATATTCCCACTAATGTAGAATGTAGTTTCAAATAATAAAAAGAAAGAGAATAGAATAAATAGAAAGAAAGAGAATAGAATAAATAGAAAGAAAGACGATACAGGATAGAAAGAAAGGAAGAGAGAAAGAATGAAAGAATAGAATGAAAAAAGAGAATAGAATGAAAGAAGGAAAGGACAACAGAAAAGAAAGAAAAAAGGTTTTTAAGCAGAAAGCCATTCAAATCTTATTACAAATAAAAGGTTATGCAGTTTTATCAGTCTAATGGATACAGTCGTAGACTCTGAAATCGGTTATGCTATTCAGTTGGATCTACTGCTATGCATGTGCTAGCACTGTTGAGAATGGCAAGAACTCTAACTTCCCTACTTTATGAACAGCATAACAACTTTGGTTGAGTTTACAATAGGTGTTCTGCTTCAACATTAAACAAAGCAAACAAAAAAGGGTTGATATGTCGTTAAACCAAAGAATAGAAGCAGGAATTTTGTCCAACGGTTTTTCTTTTCATATTTTTTTAAATATAGCCATTTTTAATAACGTTATCTTAAATTCCTTATTAAAATCAATAAAGTTTAATTAAAAATTAAATTTCTGAGCTGCATTCCGTTGGCTTTCTGCTGGCTGCAGCAGCATCCATCTGGAGTTTCATCATCACAGCTTGTGTCAGGGGAAGAGGGGGGAAGTACTGACAGGGATTTTTAGTTTGTCAACATGCAGTCTGAGAGAATGAAAAGTTGATAATGAAGATAAAGGGAACCTATTTTTTTTTTTATCCCCCACCCCCCTTCACTTCCATCATCAAGACAGACAAATGAGATGAAGTCATCATTATATGGAAATTGAAGTGGCGGAAATCACTCGGGCAGAAACGATGCCTTTCATTTTAACAGCAAAGATGTTTTTTTAGGCACATTAGCGGAATTAAAAAATTTTTTAAATTTTAATGTCATACTTGAATCTTAGAAAACCTTTATTATGCACATGTAAACACACCACACAATTTGAACGCTGACTAGACACTATCCTAGAGTATCTCCGTGCAGGAGTTTGTCAAGACAAACTGGCATGAGGATAGTTTTATCTACAAGTAAACTGTGACGAAACATTCAAAATCACATAATATTTGCGGCCTTTGTATGGCTTACTCACACTGGCTTTTTACGAGGAATATTGCACCTCTTCTCCAAGTGATGTTATATATCAAGTAACAGCACGAAGTTGGATACTCCACCAGACTAGATGAATTCTTGTCCTTGAATCCAGTAAGACAAAGAGACCAAAACAAAAGATATACTATAACATACTTAAATGATTGATTGGGGAGAGGAAAACTACTTTACTCAGTGTTTGAGAGGTGAACGAGAACTTTAGTGGAATATTCGAATATCTCATGTAGAGATCAAGTGTTAGTCCCATGACGAGAAGTCCGACTGAAATAAAATTTTAAATTAAAAAATTAAAATAAAAAACAATTTAAATGCCTATTAGACACTGTCCTCAAGTCTCTCTGTACAGGGCTTTATCATGAGAACCTGGCCTGTGTATACTTTCCCCTACAAATAAACCCTGACCAAATATTTAAAATGACATAATATTCAAAGCCCAAATAAGATCCACTTATGAGGAATGATGCACTTTCTCCAAGTGATATTGTTTCTAGTAGCAGCACTATACTGCATTTTTTATACCGCTAAAGAAAGATAAACTATTAGTTAAGTGCTCAATTGGGGAAAAGACTTTTCAGAGGTGAAAGTGAACTTTAATTGAACACTAGGATATATACATGTATCTCATATAGAGATCAAGTATTGACAATAGGATCGGGCTCCTTGATATCAGAACTTCTACTGAAACAATATTCCAATTTATCTCAACTAGTGTCCTCAACTTGGTCTTAGTACCAATTGCTGGCCTCCAAATCTTCTACAAAATTCAACTCATTAAGTCCCAGGGTATCTATTTTTTTAATACGGAGTTGGAACTGTAATGACTAAAAATGGGTTAGAATATACAAATAGAAAGGAAAAAAGCTATTTTATTTAGAAAGTGAAATATTGACCTTTATGTGATAGTTCAGAAATCAAAAATGACTATACAATCAAAGATAAAATTTACATATAAGGAGCAAAGTAATTCATGCAAAAAGTTAAACTGCATTTTTGGCAATAAGTTAGTGACTTATTATTGAAAGATACATTTATATAAGTCCGTACATCGAGCAAATAAAATTTTAGAAAATTTCACAAAAATTTTGAAGAAAGTTCTAACAACTCTCAAAGAGGAATGAATTTTATCGATTTCTTCAGAGTAATTATTAGGACTATGACAACAGCATATTCTTTTCATTGCTTTGACTCTCGAGTATATATCCGACACAGTTAGACATAGTTAATCAACCGAGAACCACATCACTCTATATAAAAACATATAAGATATCAACGGATATACACTCAAGAGTCAAAACAATGAAAAGAATATGCTGTTGTCATAGCCCTAGTAATTATTCACTAAGCAGTACTATTATATATCTCTATCGCCACTATTATATAAAAAGAACTTTGTATGTCTCTGTGTGTGAGTTTGTTCTCTATGGATTCCAAAACGGCTGGGCCGATTTTTATGAAATTTCACAATATGTGCCTGGCAGGGTTCTTAGATAGGTTTTGTATCAGAATGTCTTTGAAAAGTATCGATAATCGAAATAATCCAATGAAAAAGGGAATAGATGATTTTAACCAAAGTTAATACCTTGCACTGCCTAACATCACAACGGCATTTGAGATATTTTATTACCACACAAGTAAAAAAGCTGGACATAAAATAAACAGTAGATTCTATAATATGAAAGGGGTGCATTTGAAATGTTTGTTTAAAGCAAAACTGCACCATGATACTTGATTTTTTCATTTTAAACTTAAATTCAAGCTATTATCACCGCACATGCCATAAGGCCAGGCATATAAAATCAACAGTAGATTCTTTGAGATGACAGCGGTGCACTTGAAATGAATGTGTCAGTTTAGAGCACGACTGAACATGATACTTGACTTTTTCATTTTAAACTTTAATTCAAGCCTGTATATATAAAAAATAATTTCATAAAATCAACAGTAGGTTCTCTACAGTGCAATGTAGACTACAATATATTTTGAATTAAATCGCTGCGGGGAGGAATGTGCAGCTTCCTTTCGGTGCAAGGTGATGGGTCCCCAACTAGAGCAGGCAATTAATCAATTTGATTGAAAAAAAAAAAAAAAAGGGAGATTTCACAGATTTCCATGGCAATAAAAATATTGTTTGTGTGCAACATTTGTAGATCATCAATCAATCCTGGGCAACGTTTTGCCCTCCGGCCTTCATCAGGTGTTTTGTATCGAACTGGGGAACCGTTTGTTAGGAGTCTCGAACCCAACCCTTTATTATTATTACGGGGGTACCGTGTTCGGACTCCAGCTAGGCTCTGGGACAAAACGGCCGAAATGTTGTGACTATAACAACCAAGATGAGGAAGTCAGTCCGACAATCTCAATCAATGAAAACACCTCATCTCAAAAATACAGACAATTACTATGTATTTGTCTATTTATTCTACAACGCATTTATTCAAATATTCTATAGGATGATCCAAAAGTCCTCTGGCCTCTAGAAGAAAGCAACAAACTAGAAAAATCATCATCAGAGCACGTCTTCATAAAATATCACAGACTATAGAGCTACATCATTTTACACCCAAAAATGATACAGTGACACGTAAAAGTATCAATGCAAGTGAATAAACTGGATTCATTACATGTTTTTTTCCATTGTTTTATTATTGTGTTCTATTTACTTGCCTCCCCACTAAGGCAGAGTTAGACAAATGTTTTTTAATGTGGGGAAAATTCAGCTCCCGCCCAAAAAGTGGCACTCTGGATAGGAACCAGACTAAGTTTTCAAATAAATTGTGGCCAAGTAGGTAATCATATTGCTAATAACAGTACAACAATAACAAATGGAAAAAGATGCATAGATTCAAACTGCGCGTTTAGCGATGCAAATGATATTTCATAGTTGAAAATAAATTTGCTGAATAAAAAGAAAAATGTATCAAGTGAAGACAATCGATCAGTTGATCAATGATAAAATGTTTCTAAGATTAGAATGTTGGATTAGACAGGAAGAGGAAAAGGGAGGTTAGGGTTAGGGAAGATACGTGTTAGGAAGGTGGGTTAGGGTTAGGACGAGGAAGGAGCATTGAAACGATGGCCTTGTGCCATCATAGCATGCAGCAGCAGCGGCTGCTGCAGCTTTCACTTTGTGAACAGCAAACAAAAAGACGAATGAAGATTGAGAGAAGAGGGGGAGGTTAGCAATCGTTCAAATTCGCAAGACAACGAGTGCGCATGCGCACAATGGTATTGTCAATGAATTAAAGTCTGCTTCATTTGATCTTTTCCTTTCTATGTACGAGAAAGACAAGCGGAAGCGGGGGGGGGGAGAGTAGAGAAGAAAAGAAGAGAGTGAAGAAAGAGGAGGAGGTGGAGAGTTTGTTGTTTTGCTGTTGCAAAAGGCTACCTTTTTATTCATTCATTGAAAACTTTTGTGGCTCAGTTTATGTAATAGAGATTAAACAACACAGCCGATAGAAAAAGATCTTAATTGTCAGTCAAGAAAGAAACAAAAATTTTAGGTGCAAAACAGAAAAACAACTTTAGGGGAATTGTTAACCGATTATATTTTTCCCATATGCCCAAATCTTATGATCAATGGACAAGTCAATATATATAAAAAGAAAAGAAAAAAACATAAAAGAAAAACTATGAATGAAGAAAAGGATTGAATTAAGATCATCGTAAATGAATGATCCAGAGAAAAAAAAAATGAAATGACAATTAAAATACAACCAAAATTACTATTAATAGAACAATCAAATGTAGGATAAGAATAAAGAGAAAGGTTAAAGTGAAGAGAGAGTTGGGGTAGAACAGAGAAAGGGGCATGAAGGGGAGAGGGACACACACACACACAGAGTAAGAGACGGAAAGAAATACAAACAAAAAGAGGGAGAGAGACACAGGGAAAGAGAGGCAGAAAAAGAGAGACCGACACACACTCACACATAGAGGGAGTAAGATAGACAGGAAGGAAGGAGAAAGAGAAACAGAACTTTTTTATATAAAACAAAAAAGTTGTGGGCGAGTGGAACAAAGCAGAAGGCGACACCGAAAAACTAAAAGAAAATCATACCCAGTTCTCGTAGGCAGAATGAAACCACCTTCTCTCGGACCCAAATAGGTCCCTATTTATAAATCAGACACATCGATGGAGAGAGGGAGGTGTCATGTGACGTATGGAAAGGACTAGGTGCAGAAGAGTTCTGTCGGCATGCGGGGGTGGGATGAGAGAGAGATGAAGAATGTGAATGGTAGAGTTTTGTTTATTGTCAGTGGAGAAGAGATGGATTCGAAAGTTCTCCGATTGCACCTACTTTACGCAGCAAGACATTTTCGTTTTCTTCTTCTCTACCGTCTGTCGTCTGGAAATGCATTTCGATACCCCCTCCCAACATACCTACACATCATCTTCAAGCCAAGCTAGCGTATTGTATATACCAAACAGAAGATGCACGAGGTAGTTTTGCTTACCGTTGGACAAGTTCAGAACAATTCAAGTTAAAATGGAGAATAAAATTATTCAAGAACGAAAAAAAAAAAGTTTAGAAACAGTTCTAAAAAGAATTTTCCTTATATTATAACAAAAAGAAAAAGGAAAAGCTGTATAATGTACGTATCTGTGACGAAACGAAAATATATTCCAAAAATCACGTAAATTGATCGCGTAGTTTAATTCCTAAATTAGAAAATAAAATTTTATGAGTAACTGAGAAATGATTGTCTCACGTTACTATTTTGAAAAGTACAGGAAATAAAGGGAGATAACTTAATTCATAGTTGCAAGATGTTTGTTGTAATTCCCATCACTCGTGTAAAATCTGACCTTATTTAAAACTGAACCTACTTGATCAATTTACATGATTATTGGAATATGATATTTTCGTTACATATGGGTACGTACATATAATATAGATTTTTCTTTATGTTCGTCTTTTAATATAGGGAGATTCTGGACAAGAACCAAAAAGAATTTATTTAAAAAGTAAAACTACAAATTTATGTCAAATAACAGGTTAGAATTTCAATGTATACATCTCTTGTAACGTTTTACAGAGCATTACTAAACAGAATAATCATCTTCGACATCCATTAAAAATATGAGATCGTCAAAGCTAAAATGCTAAAAAGTAATTGAGAAATATGATCCTGCTGTTTGTTAAAAATTATCATTTTTTTATCCATTTCAAAATGAATTCTTCCCAAATCAAATCTTCAAGGACTCTTTGTACAGAGGTCTTTCAGAACAACGTAACACAAGGATACTTTTACCTACAAGCAAACCTTGACTAAATATTCAAAATCACATAGTATTTGCAGCCCAAATAAGATCTCCTTGGTATGGCTAACCTACACTGGCCTTTACAGGCAATGATGTGCCTTCTTCAAGCGATTTTACCTCAAGTAATAGCACAAAGCTGAATACTCTACCAGACTAGATGAATTCTTGTCGTGGAATCCAGTAAGACCCAGGGATCAAAAAGAATGGTATATTATAGTATTTTATAATAGTCTGTTGGGGAGAGGGAAATATTTTCAACTGCTTTACTAACTCCGTGTTTGAGAGGGGTAAAGAAGAACTTTAGCAGAACATTCGAATATCTATGCATCTCATATAGAGATCAAGTGTTAGCCACTGGAAGAGGGGCCCCTTGATTTCTGAGAACTTTGACTAAAATGAAACAGACAACTGTATATTAGTCCTGATAGACATCATTTCAAGAGAAATATTAAGAGTTAATCATACGGATTGATGAAGATAGCAACAAGTGAAATTTCTACAGGGTTTCACTAGTTATAAATTGAAGCATTCATTTTACAAAGAGTTCATAGTACTGAAACAGTATAAACCTTATAAAATATTCAAAAACTTCTATGACGATATTTCAAGGAAATGTACATGACAGAACTGAAGTTATGGCTTTATAAGTCTTTTTTTCTTTAATGAACCCCTATTAAGAAACAACCATTTTATTATTTATTAATCACAGTCGATATCAAATAAGAAAACAATAAAACGGAATTGCTTTATAAGAAGTTATAGATCAAATGATTGTCATCTTCAACTCATCTAACATGAAATCGATACTTGATTCAGACTAGCCTAGTTTTCTGTATTTTTCTTCCACTATGTTATTCGGATGAATATATATTTTTTGTTTTGTTCCCTGAAAATAATTATTCAGAATAAGAAAATTTTAAAGTCTATACACATTTTCTCCTACTGAATGATCTAGGTGATTGATATGAAATGGCCAACAAAGTCATCAAACTTAAACGAATGTGACTTCTTTTACAGATATCTTAAAGTGTAAAAAATTTCCATCATATTGTCACTCAAGGATTTGAAGGGGAAGGATACTAGAGGAACGACTTTTAATATTTTGTCTGCAATGGCGATTTGCTAGAAACATACACACACACACACACACACACACATATATATATATATATATATATATATATATATATATATGAGAGAGAAGGGGGTTAAAAGAAAAAAATCCAATACAAATTTCACCTAATATTATAAATTTACTGCAACCCTGAACGAACTTCAAACCAGATGAGCTAGTCAAGTCTGTAGCTGACTTAAAAGAAAAGTGCTTGACTTACAACCGTTGTATGTCTTTGTAGGAAGGTTCTTTTAACCCTTATGTATGCTCTGCTTCGCATTGAGCTCTCATACTCGAGATTTCATACTGAACAGATGTGATACAGCGAAACTGTCTGTGGGTGACTATATATATATATATATATATATATATATATATATATATATATATATATATATATATATATATATTATTCTGAACGTGAAAGATCTTCTGCTGCACCCATTCTTAAGATGATTTTCTTATGTCTCTAGATTAAGAAAAAATTTTCCAAGAAAAATTCTCAAAGAAACAATATGTGTGTGGAGCAGAGGAGGGGGGGGGTAAACTATTAACTCCACTTGTCTTCCTTGGCATTCATAGGTCATTAAAAATGTCTCCAAGTAAAATTAAGGTATTCTTAAAAAGAGAGAATTTTATCCTTATGGATTGTTGAGATGATAATCAGTTCGTTTTAAAAGTTTATTTTCGTTTTATTATCAAGATGATTTCAAAGTAATCAAATACATACGAGACATAATCGTTCTTCGAACACATGCAAAAGATGTTCGAGAGAATGAGGACCTATTTATATCAAACGGAACTACATTCTGAATAGCGAGACGATTCCTTGGAAATTGTACAGTTAATTAAAAAAATATTCAGCTTGTGAAAGAGATTATCACAATCGAGTCTAGACGGAGGGAGAGGGGTGATCTCTACTTATTGTCTACAGCCCATTTATAACAGACAGAATGTTATTAATCTTTCTCTACTTGATTGTTGCTCGACTGAGCTCCAACCTCTGGTTTCTCCCTGTACGTCATTCACAGCAAGAATTAGTCTTATTACAACAATGTAAAAGAACTTTACTTTTTTTTCCTATGTGTACAGTATCAGCCAGAATTTCCACGAATGGAGTTTCTTTGCAAAGGCAACACATTATCACAGGAGTGCTTCCTTGCAGACTATGACATGGCAAATTTAATGCCACCAAATACTTGTACATAAAACGTCTGTAAGTAATCAAATTTTGTTCATTCCATTCATGCTTTTTTGTCGTCTCATAATATTCTTAATCATTCAACTGATATTTCATCTATCTCATTAGTACTTATCCTCAAGTGGCTTTTGGTGTTGATAAGTAAAAAAAAATGAGGTAATAAATAAAAATAAGGTAAAAAATACTTAAATTTTTCAAAGTCCAATACAAACAAATAATTATAAAAATTCAAAATAATTAAATTTTGTTCATTCCCATAATATTCATCATCCAACTGACAATCTATCACATTAACTCTTATCCTCAACTGGCTTTTAGGCTTGATAAGCGGATGGTAACAAATATTCACATTTACCTTGTAACACATAAAAATTTAACTTTTCTCAATTATTTTACACACTGTGACTATTTTATTGATATTCTGTTATTCTTAAATTGACTAGCATTGCTACAATATTTTTGTTGCATCGTCTATGAGGAAATATCAGAAAAAATAAATTCCGTTAGGTACATTAATAGAAGTCCATGTCAAGCAGCAACTTATAGTAAATGAGCAAACAAGTGTTCACATTACAACTTACAAGTTTTACTTTTAGTTAAATATACATGAAACGTAAGCCATGTCACAAAAGTTTTCAGCTTTTTTTTTATTTGTTAAATTTTATAATAAAATGAAGGATTTTAAATTTTGTTTTTGTTTTTTACGCAAATTAAAGTTTTCAATCTCTACCTGTTTATGTGTTTTCGAATTATTTATAATTTTCATCCGATTTCTTTCATCTTAGTTGTTGTTAGCACAACATTTTGGCCCTCCCCCTTTCCAACTTTCTTCGGATGTTTGTGTCGAACTTAGTAATTAGATTTTTTTAACCTAATCGTTTATTCAAGCTCTGGGGTTTCCTCAAGATCTTCTGACATTATTTCAGTTAACTTGTTTGTCTTGCTGCCTTTGCTCATGATTAAACTTTGTTATCTCTTGGTCGTATTCTGTCAAAGAATTCAACAATCGTACATAAGAATGAAACGGCGGCGAAGATTCGTCCACTATGTTAAACCATTGTTCAGGGTTGGATTCAGAAGCAGCAGCTTGTGGTTTTCACAGATATCCTTTCTACTGCCGGCATGTATATAGGTGTCAGCATGCCAACGGCCAGGTTGCTGGTGCTGAACACCAACTATGATAATTTCTGAATTATGTATAAAACAAGACAAGTGAAATGACAACGATTATGAATTTATTATAAAAAAAAATGTCTTTTCAGTCTCTCCGACTGAAACTAAAAAATATACCAAAATTACATCATCTGATCTAGTATGACCTCAAATAGATGATGTAAAAATAAAATAAACAAATAAAGAATTACTGCAATGGTCATTCGTTTGATGACCGTACAGCAAGAAAAATAAAATGGTCCTTCCTTTAAGAAAATAAATAACTGTAAAGTTTTTAACCAATCATTATGCAGCATAATTACATTGAAACACCAATTCTCATTAGATCACTGATGTTGAACCTGGCTAGTACCAGACAAGTGATTATTTGGGAATACTAGGTGCTGTATATATATTTAAGTAAGCAGGTATATATGATTCTTCAAGGAGCTAAACATCTCTGCCTTGTACAGTTCCAGGTCATCCTTGGGTAAGGTGTTGTGTCATACCTATTAGTCTTCCTCAGATATTCTAGAGTGTTATCATACATGGAGATAAAGTTCCTCAGTTATGGTGAAGAAAATACATCTAAAAAAAAAAAAAATGGGAAGCTCTGCAGGGTAATCTTCTAATGACGGTGTCACAAACAAAAAAGCCACTTTCAATTTGACAGAAGCCAGTACGGAAGTGGTAAGGCTTAGAAAACTGTCATGAATGAGAATGCTCATGTCAGTGCACAAATCTGGTCTAAACAGATATTGTGAAACATAAGAAATTAACATAAAAAATTATAGAAATAAAAAAATAAAAATAAAACAGTAATATAAAGGAATCAGGCCTCTAATTGTTCTTTAGGGGGTGGGGAGGGCCTGTTACATTTCGACTTATCCAAAACTAGACTCTTACCAAAATACCACATCCACTGCATGCGTTGATTTTACTTAGATAATTCCTAATTTATTTAATTTGCCTCCCTCTATTAATAACACTGTAACAATAAAAAAAAAAAGCTACAGAGCATCTGTAGCTTTTTTTATATGCAGAATGGTGTGGAAAATTTATTTCTAGCTTCCTTTCCATCGAATTAAGTAGTTGTTTTTTTTTTAAATTAGCATTTTCAAGAATTTTGTGAAGAATCTTAGTGATGCGAGTGATAAACCTGGCAAGAGATTCTATTAGGATATTTCAGTGATGGAGAAACGTTTTAAAAGAAATGGCTATTGCTGGAATATAAAAAGGGAAGATGACATTCAACACAAGAGAGTTAAGAGGAGAAATGTTGTTTAAACTTACAATTCTGTGTTTCATTCAATAATCGATAATAATAAAACATGATTTATAGTACATGAAAATAGTGCCTAATCTAAAGAAATAAAGGTCAGATCTAGTATCAGGATACTTTTCTTACACCAAAACAGATCTTGTGTGGCACGTATATTTTTTTAAAACCTGAAACTTGTTGCACAGTGTAGTAGACTACCACATGTCCTTCTACCCAGAAACAAATTTTATTTAAAACCATAGATGGAGCCCTGATAGGTACTATGACTCCAGGCCAAAGTCGCTCTGGGAATAATGGTAACTATTGGGAGATCTCACACTCTGTAAAGCTCCTAAATTGGGGCTTTATCACCATAAAAGTTAAAGCAAAGTGAATAGCCGTGTAGCAGCCATCAAAGAGATATAGAGGAGGATGGCGAGAGGAGTGGAAGAAGGGGGCCATCTGTAGCAAATCAACCTCTTGGCTGGCCATGAACTTTTAAAAACTACTTAGAAGTAATAAAAGAAAATAAACTGTTAAAGACTACTTAAACGGAAATAATTTTAATCGACTAAATTCCACACGAGTGCCTTTTTATATTTGAAACTGATAAGATATCTGGAATTCTACCAAACTTAAAAAAATAAAAATAAAAAAATATACACAAACATGCTGAGTAGACATTTTTCAAAAAGATTTTTCTTTTCTGAAATTGTATCAGTTAAGAAAAATATGCTTGCCTTCTGGGAAGTAAAGAGTACCTGCTGCCTTGGGATGAGGACATTTTTACAAGTGTACATCTTACAGGGAGAAAAGAGGGGGGATGAATTTCTAATAAACAGAAGATGCTAACCTTAGGGGCAGTTTTCTTCTGTACCCTCTAAGTGCTTGCTTGGAGTATGTATTTAGGGGCGGTGGGGGTAATCAAGTAAATAATTTGTGCCTATAGGGAAAACAATTCAATTAAATAATGTGAAAATAGTTCATTCTTTCGAAACTGCAACCATACTCTTCAAACATTCATTTTTGACCTTCAGGTGTCTTTTGAAGAACTCGGGAATATGTACAGAATTTCTAACGGAACCCTTTATTTAATATGCAGGGTAGAATGTTCTTGTTCTGTTAGATAGAATACAATTGCGAATTAGTTTTGAGTATCGCCTGCATTGAGTATTGAACATTCAACCTTCGGAATACTGTTACTTACAACTGAATTTTATTATCACTTTATCTGTTGCAGGCAATTCTAATTTGAATTTTTGGAGTTTTAAATCTATTTTTGTTTTTAGATGAACAATCTCATTACTTATCACTTTTGATAACTACTTATTAATACGGATTAATCTTTTGGGTATATATATATATATATATATATATATATATATATATATATATATATATATATATATATATATGGCTCCTTCAGTCTTTTACAGACTGTGGATACCCACAGAGGTGCCTGCGCATGAAATTTTTGTGGCAGGAGCTACGCAATTTGCTGAGTCGACATTGATAAATACCAGTGGCAAGTGATGTGTATGTACTGAATATTTTATATATATATATATATATATATATATATATATAGTACTGCATTCAAAAGTTTACAAAAAAAAAAAAAGACTTGGGTGCTATCAGCTAGAATCGAAACCAAATCATTTAGCACTTCAGCGACGTTCCTACTGTTTAAGTAAACCTGACAGATAGGTAAGAAAAATTTTAAATTAAACCATTTTTAGCTATGATCAAATTTGCACATACATAAAACTAATAGAAATATGTCGGCAAGTTGAAAGAAGCACTTTGTCAACATATCTGTATGTGTTATTCATCCGTCAAAACAAAGATGTTACTCATTATAAGGCACCCTTGCTGCATGATTACTGTTTCTTGTTAATTTCCATGTTATGTGACAAGTAGTTTCAGAATTTATCAGTTAAATATTTACACACAGACACACATGTCTACTGTTTTATTTATATAGATTAGTGATAGATTGATTCCAATATTTTTCTCCGATTCAATTACTGATTTTGATTCTTTTATAACCTTTAAATATTTAGATACAGAGTCGTTTTATTTTTTTTTTATTTAAATTGCCATAAAAACCAATAGAATATATGCAAACGTAAAAATATAATTGTGGGGAGTTATCTATAAATTTTTTGCCCGCTAGAATAAAATCAATAAATATTCATAAGTACTCAATGGAAAATTTAAGTTTGGAACAAAAACAAAAGAAAAATGATAAAAGAATCGTTTTTGGCATCAGAAAATAGGCAGAAATTTTTCCAATTCGGATACCAATACTCCAAAATGTCCCTATTTTTTCGATCCCCGATTCCAATCAATCATCCCAACACTAATATACATATTATATAGAATATAACACTGGAGATGAGAACAGTAGTTTGAATAATCCAAATACAAATTATCCATCCGCATCTCAAAAATGTAGAAACATGTAAATCTTAAATTCTATATAACGACCAGCAGAAAAGAGGCCACATCATATGAGGAACTTTATGTCTTCCTCTGCCCAACACCATATCATTTTTAGTTTTAGTTTACATTTTTATATTCAATTAAAGAAATTCATCTGTAGAATCAACAAATTAGTTTCCGTTTTCAGCATTAGATGCAAATACAGTGACATTTATGGAAATAATTTTTTTAGTAAATTTAGTCTAACTCTGCAAAACACACCCTACATTTCTCAGAAATTAACAAAGCCCTTTACGCACTCCTGCTGCAAGTTCCAGCAGGTATCTCACTCCCAACACACAATCTTCTACTTGTATAAAAATCAAATACATCCTAAGATGGAGTACTGTTGCCACATTCGGGGAGGAGCATCCTTTGCTGCCTTGACAGTATAAAACAAACTTCGAAATCTAGTGGACAATGCCCGTTTCTCTTCCCTATTACCACTATCTCACAAAAGGCAAAAGAGATGATTTAAATCGATCTCTGCTCTATTGTTATTTTCATGACAGGTGCTTGGAGCTTTGATCTATCGTACCCCCGTAAAATATTTACAGCAAACATTCATCTAACCACCATCACTGTCAACAGTTTCAACAGTTTCCTTTATTCTATCTGTGCCTAACTAAACGAAAATACCATAAGCAAACTTTTTCCCAGAACTATCCATCTATGGAACACAATACGACTGACTACTTCCTAGCTGACTATAACATGGTCGCTTTCAAGCCCAATCTAAAAAAAGCTTTATTGACCAAACTTTAATCAAATTCTACCCAATTTCCACAATTACCATCGTGGTGTTGTCTCATTAACCTATATCAAGGCCAAAAAGCAATTTGAAGATAAGTAACGACTAATTTAAAAAAAAAAAATAGCCCTGAACTTTTTACCATTTCTAATCTTTTTATTATATTTTTTCTTCATTTCTATAATTTTTAAGTTATAAATCAAATAAAATGGACTAAAATATTGTACTTCCATTTTATAGATATCCAATATAATTGCAAACCTCACAATATTATTGCATACCTCTTAATCAAAACAACAAATATTCATTCAATGTCATCTTAAATATAAATGTTAAGTCATCTAAAATAACGTGTCCTTTTAATTTTTTTTTTGCAATTTTCTTATATATCGTTTTAGCTGGGGATGAGTCATCCTACTGAATGCCAGACATTCACCCACTATTTCAGACATTCAAACCGAGAGACCTTTTTAAAATTCTAACCATCTGTTTAAGTGCAATTATTTGTATTTCTCTTGTACTTAGTTAATCGAGTATATTTGTTTAGGTAGTTTTTGAAATTCATTTTCAGGAGTGCAATTGCTCCTATAATTATTGGGATGAAGATCTTCCCAAAATTCCAATTTCTTTTCATGTCGTATATAAGACCTTGGTATTTTGTTATCTTTTTCCCCTCTCAGCTTTGTTTAACGCAGCATCATTGGGGATGCTTAACTTCTACTAGGGTTGCTTCTTTCTCCTTGTTCCATGATTACCAAGGAAAATGCTATTTCAAATTGAAATGTGGCCTATCGATATACAAAGCCTGTCAGAGATACAAGACCGTTTCTAATATAAAACCAAGACTATTGCCACTTGATGACAAACAAAAAACTACTACAGCTTAACTTAAGAAAGAAAAGAAAAAAAGAGGGGGAGAGTGTTTATTTCTTATAAGATTAGAAATGAATCTTTAATTATAGTCAACAACAAATTGGTTCTCATTCCAATATCCACTAATTAGAGTTATTTTATATTTGGATGAAAAATAATAATTTTCGTTTTTCATCCAACTCATTTTCTTGGTCTCATTTGAAAAAACACAGAATTTGTGTCTCACAAGAGATTGCAACTTATCAGTAATTAAAGTAAATTTATGGAGAAAAAACTAGTTTTAAGGCGCTTGTCCAGAATACTCCAATGAAAATCAAAAGAGGAAAAATCTGTGATGAACATACCAGTGACACAAAGAAAATATCTTACACCAAATATCATGTCAATTGGTCAAGTAGTTTTATTTTTAAATAAGAAAATTAAATTTTGTGGCTAAATGAACAGCAGCGATATCACAATATCATCTTGAATTTTGGCTAAAAGAACAAGGGGAATAATTTCAACAATTCAAACTTGTGAGATTTTAGAAAGATATTAAGATGAGAAGGGGCAGACACTGAAAAAACAACAAAGAAAACCCACAAATTTCCTTAAAAATGATTTTCTGTATAAAAATAAAAGTACTTCATCAATTTACATAATTTTTGGTGTACAATATTTTCTTTCTATACATCTTATTTTTGTTTTTCGGGGCCGGGGGGGGGGTATTCTGGACAAGCACCCTAGTTTTAAATGAATTTGTGAAAGAATTTTTGTTCTTTAGAAAAACATCTTTAGTAAAAAAAAATCTCTACATAGAAAAATGTATTCAAGGTTCCATCCAAGGCAAACCTTTTTTTTTTAATTAAATAATTTTTCACATTTTGACAAAACACTCTTACTTTAACCTACATAGTTGTATAATAAGATTATCGACCTCCTGTCTCAATGGACCATGATAACCTTGGAAAAAGTGCCTTTTGTACAAAGAGCTTAAAGTGAAGCAAGAGTTGCTCAATCTCTGACCACATCTCTTGAGATGGTATTGTTTAAATCCAGTGAAAAAATAAATCCAAGATGTCCATAAGAAATACTGAACTTTTCTTACTGCTATGTATTGGGACCCTATGCTAGTAAGTAGAGATTATGCTAACTAGTGTGCATTTTGGCAACAGTTACATTAAGTACATGTCAGAGCAACCTGTCAGCAAATGGAAATAGACCCAGTGTACCTAGCGTGATTGATGCTAGAGAGCTCAAGGGTAAGTTCCTTAGACAAAACAGGTTAGAAGTGGGTGTTAAATTATTAGATAGAAATTACATCACGTGTTTGGGATGGGGCAGAGTTTCAAAGCAGAGTTGTGGAAGCAAACAGATAAGATGTACCCGACAATGTAGGGATCTAAGCGAATATTTCCTCAAGACTGTCTATTCGACTATATTCAGAACATTATATTCGATTTTGGAACACTTCATTGTCATATGGGCAGGGTCTAAATGTTTGAAACTTATAATTCTCAATTACTTCTTTGCATGGTATCTTTGACGATTGGACGAACTCACTTTTTTCTTAAATCGGTGTGGAATGTGATAACACAAACTGTACAAATGAAGATACATTATTATTATATTGAAGAAGGTTAAGTGAGAAAATTATGTAAGAAAAAATTAAGTTTAGCCTGTCTTTTCAAAAGAATTAATTTTGGTCTCTCCCCCTCGTGAACAACCTTTCTCTCCCCAATAAACTCTTTGCAACCACAACAAGTCTCCATTGCTTCCATACACAAGTTTTATTTACTTAGGTTAAACGGTAGATCAGTAGCCACTGGATGACGCAACAATGGTCACATGGAAAAGTGACAGCAGAACACACATGCAAAAAAGATTTTTGCTAATTGATCATTTCTTGATCGCTCACTGGCAACACCCCACAAGTGTAGGGAGTACACATGCAACGTAGTATACACATTTACACACAGGATCCACACGTATGCAGTCTATGTCGCAAAGGAGACAAAGAATAGGAAAGAACTTCAACTTGCTTTTTCCCCATTGTGACAACATTCATTTCCTCATTCTTTTGTCATGCATGATTTCTCATTATGGCTACACGTCTCCAAAGTGCTCTCAAACGTCATCCTCTTCTCTAAAGTACTCTTTCTTCTTTTTATAGTCTTACCAGTGACGTCATTTCAGATACATTTGCATAATGCTCTGTTACACATGTTTGCTGTAAAAGTCATGTGCGAACGGCTTATTCAAGTTTTGGTTAAATGTTTCTGTTTATGAAAAGGTGACATTATTTTAGAGTTTTCTTTTTCTTAGCAGTTTAATTTTACTATTAAGCCCATATAAAACAGAAGGACAAATGAACTTATAACCAAATTATATTCAAGCTATCTTCCGTTTCTCATATTTCTCAGTACTATGACTAATACTTGAGTCTGAGTTGGCCCAGAGCATCAAACTCCTGCACATCACTGGGGAGTGAAGTGGATATCGATGAAGATATTGGCTAGCATTTTAAGTAAAAGAACAAAAAAAAGAACATTGTTACCTTTTGCATCAACCAGCATCCCTGTTCAATAGTGAAACACTTCATCAAATGCTATGGCCGTTTTAGAACAAAAAAAAAAAAAAAAAGGAAAAGGAAAAAGCACTTGTTGTGAATGACAAGTGTCAAGGAGTTCCACTTAGTGGTTAGGGTCATTCGGTTATAATCTGAAAAGGTTTCATTTCCATTCAAAAGATTATTTCCTGTGGCTCTTAAAAAAAGTGACAATTTTGTCTAATTGTCAAACGATTGAGTTTGATAAGATTTGTTAACATTTTTTTTTTCTTTTCTAAAAAGCAAAAGAGAATACATTTTTTAGATACTGGCATTATTTTTATTTCCATAATTTGAAAGAAATTGGTATTTTGTAAAGAATACAACAGTGATATGGAAATAACTTTAAATACTGCAACTGTTTATGCTCATCGATTTGGCATGTTTAGATACTTAATTACCCTCAATTCTTGTATTAATTTCTGGTGGCTTGGAGATAGAATACGAGCCTACAAAGTCAAAGGAGACTTTGTCACTGGGTTTGAATCTCTTGATTGATAGATTCATTTATATATATATATATAGCACATTTAGCATATCACACTTAAAAGCAGAGGTTATGACTTCAAACCTCACTCAGACCAAAGCATTTTTACACTGATTTTATTAAACCGATTGTAAACCGATTGTATATGGAAAGTAATATATATATATATATATATATATATATATATATATATATATATATATATATATATATATAGTCATCCACATACAGTACTGTTTCGCTGTTTCACAGCTAATCAGTGCAGCTAGACAAGCAACTACCTCAAGCCAGGATTGAAACCCGACCGTTTGTACGGCAGTCAAGGCTCCTAACCATTACGCTATTAGCGGCTGCTTGAACGAGTAGTGAGTTTAACGATGTTTTACTTACAATCGGTTTAATAAAATCAGTGTAAAAATGCTTTGGTCTGAGTGAGGTTTGAAGTCATAACCTCTGCTTTTAAGTGTGATATGCTAACCATTTGTACTAGTGAATCAACACTGTTTAACAGATTTATTAACCACCCCTTCACTTCACCTCACTCAAAAAAAATTCCTTACCCTCCTTCTACTTCACTAATCCAGTAAAAAGGGAGAAAGAGTGTGAAAAAGACAAATGAAGACTCCCTTTTCCACTTTCCTTTGTGAGAGTATATACAAATATTTCTCCACTATAAAAATAGTAACCTGTGATTTTGGTAGTAGTATCTGGACTTCTGACTCTGGGATGATAAGCTCCTCTAATTCCTCTGGTACTAGTAATCAAAATAGAATCTGTACATCATTAAATATAACACTGATGTAAGCAATTGGATTTTTTTAAATCTATTTTTAGTAATAAACCTATCGATTACACAAATAGGGGTAGGGGAATCACTTATTTTATTCCCACTTAGCATTAAAATAATAGCATTCTATAAAAAGAATCAAATACTTTCAGTGATCAACATCATAAAAAATATATACAAATACATGAATAGCTTAATTTAAGCACTATATAATTTCTCCACATGACATTAACAGTTTTGTAGCCTTGTAGGTAGAGCACAGAACACTAGCCAATGGATCCCAATTTTGAATTTCTCTGTCTAGCTACACTGACGAGTCACAAAAACCACAAAACATGTGTCTGTGGATAACTAATATATATATATATAGTATTAACATTTTACATATTAGATATGTTATCATGCTAACAAGCTTGCAACAACAAATCAAGTTTAACTAATTACACAGCTTTGTTAAATTCCTGCAATGTTCGTCCATCACAACCGTTTTCATAGAGTGCAGTATAATGATCTCTCACATTTCTGATGGATATAAAGAGGTCCTCCTACAAAGATTAAAACCAAGATATAATGCAACTAAACCTTATGTGTAGGATCCTTATTCTAATGCTAATCAAAATCAATTACATTATTTGGATTTTAGAAAATGTCTACAATTTAATGTATAAGCATAAAAATAGTCTTAGAAAGGAATTGAAATTCAAAGTATCTAGTTTAATTGGATCATGGATCAAATACAAATCTGAAATCTTTGAATATTCAAATACAACGTTGCATTCCGAAAACTTAAAAATACTTCAAATAAACTGAAATTTGGGGAATATTTATTAATTTATGTCTATAAAGTATTGTTAAAATTTCGCAAAAATTGCAACTATTTAAATTTTCATAAATGACTTCCACCTCTTCCATCTTTGCATACTTTGCATAAAACTAAATATAGCCCATATTACCAACCCATTAAGTCCAGCAGTGATGTTGCAAAATCCATAATGATCAGTTAATTACTTTAGGAGTATATCCTGTGCACACTCATAGTGTTGGGACAATTAATTGAAATCAGAAAAATCAGAACATTTAGGGGCATTGGAAGTGGTATCAGAAAAATTTGTGCCTCTTTTCCAATACCAAAAACGATTCTTTTGTTTTTATTTGATTTTCTTTAAAACAAAATCTTCTACTGCTGGTAGTAACGATAAAATAATAAATATTTATTGATGTTAAACCACCAGCCTCATCTTCCACAAGTGCACTTTTCCACTTTTTACGGTTATCGGGAACAAATAACAACTATTGTTAATAACAACTATTGTTAAACATTTAATGATGTATAAAGAATCAGAATGGGAATTGGTAATTGTATTGGAATCGGGAATTTAGTACGGAATCAGTAATTGTATCAGAATTGGGAATCGTCCCATCACTAATATATATATATATATATATATATATATATATATACTAGCAAAAGTACCCGTCGTTGACTGGGTTCAAAAACAGCCTACAGAAAATGGACTCTGATTTATGAAAGTATGATAGGTTATGAAAAGGAAGGATTGTAAAGAGATAGCTTTGAATTTGGGGGTATCAAAACCAAAGCAAAATATGATGAAAGTAAAAATAAAATAGATAAACCCTATAATTTATCATACCATACGTGTTCACACTGAAACACTTATCACAATATTCTGTGGATCTATATTAAAAAACCTTGTTAAACTTTGTGACATATTTCCATTCTATGGAGGTCAGGTGCGAACGAACACCCCATTTTTTTATACCATATTTCTCCAAACTGAAACATAATTATCAAAGTATACTTACGCAGATAGATATGAAAAGTCTTTATTAAATTTGTGCCTATTTCCATTCCATGGAGGCCAGGCGCGAACGCAGACTCCACAATTTCATTATACCATCCCTATTTAAGTTAAAACATACTTATCAAAGTATTCTTATGTACATCTGTATCAAAAACACTTGTAAACGTTTTTTTTTTTTAATTTTTTAATTTTTTATTTACATACTTTGTGAACCAGGCGTGAACGCAAACCCCACAATTTTAATGAATCACCGTTCTGCCAGCTGTGTCTCGATACATCTATCATTATATGAAATCAGTTTTTTAAAATAGTCAACCACATAGGAGCCTATTCGTGACCAGACACACACACACACACACACACACACACACACACACACACACACACACACACACACACACACACACACACGCACACAGCTTTATATTATATATATATATATATATATATATATATAAACATATACACACATACATATATATATATAATATATAATAATTCTCAAGTTTAATGGCATATGGTTGCAGACATCAGATTTGTTTCATATTTAAACTACAAGTGTCAGTTAAAAAAATTGAAGGTTGAATCTAGGGACAATTAATTGGAAATGAAATAGGAAAGCTTGTGCCTACATTCCGATGCCAAAAACGATTACTATTGTTTTTATTTTTTGTTAACTTCATTTTTCATGGATTTTACTGATTTTAAAACTACCAGCAAAACTAAAATCTAGAGATAATCCTCAGACGTGTATTTTTTATATTTGTGAAAATATATACGCATGCTTTTACAGTAATCCGAGCCCCCCTCCCCTTAAGAAAACTATACTTAGAAATGTAAAAAGAATCAAAATCGGTAATTATATCGGAATCAGGAAAATTATTGGAATCATCACAATTTTGTTTTTCAAGAACTAATGAATATTAAATGATTTTATAACTTAAAAAAAAAAAACAACATTTGAACCCCCCCCCCCCTCATATTTATATTAAGAAAAAGATGAAACATTAAGTGACTAAAAATTAAGTGGACTTTCTTTTACAAAAAGTATTCAAAATAAAGCTATGATAACTATGATAAGGAATAAGAATTTTTAATAAAAAACTATTTTCGGAGAAAGACTAGCCCAGCCTTGCCCAGTCATCAATCATAAAATATACTTATATTTTTATTGATGCAGATTTCGTATTTATTATTTTAGAGCAAATTCTCTATAGAATATAATGTCTATATATAGTACTGATTTCTAAAGTAAAATAAAAAAAGAAAAAAAAAGAAAATAATGTATGTACCACCATCAGCTAGGTTTGAGCTATTGTGAGAAAGATTTAAAATTAAACCACTTCAAGTTATGAATGAATTTGCACATGTGCAAAAGTAATAGAAATATGCCGGCAAGTTGAAATGTACATTTTGTATTTCAACTTGTTGATTTATGTCTGTACGCGTTATTCATACATCTAAAGATTTTACTCGTTATAAACCATCCTTGGTGTATGATTACTATCTTCTGTTAATTTCAGTGTTATGTAGTTTAAGAGTTTATCGGTTAAATATTTACACACACACACACACACACACACACACACACACACACACACACATCTCCTGTGTTATTTATATAGAGAAGATTAAAACGGATAAGTTCTGAAAAAGTAAAGTCTTAAATACAAAATGGACTTACAGTATCGTTTTTTCTATGATCATCAGGAAAAAAAAACGCCAGTTACTTATAACAATAAACACCTTACTTTATAGAAAAAAAAGGAAGATGAGGGGGGCAGACTGAATTCAAATCAGTTTTTTTTGGGTTTTTTTTTCCAAACCAGAAATTGTGCTGTGAAGTTTTCTGCTTTTCTCATTATGCATGGTCAGACCTATTTCAGAAAGAAAGGATCTAACAAAACATGGATGGCGGAATGAAAAGCTCACATTTGGAAACTATTAAAACTCAAAGACATCCGCTTCTAAGAGTCAAACAATATATTCGGTGTTCTAGTAGCCGACACTGAAACTCTTCGGTTTTTATTTTCAGTAGTGTTTTACGTGTTCTCACATAAATATCTTTTGTTGTTGTTGTTGTTTTTTTACTAACATTTTTAAATTTGACTGGGCATTTATTTGAATAGCCCCCCCTCCAAAAAAAAAAGAACGGGGGGGGCGGGATATAACAAATAAATGTTACCAAAGGCAAGTTTTTTTTTACTTATATGGATAAGCAATTTAAATTGTTTTCTTAAAAAGAAAAAATTGTATAAAGCCTGTCAAGTTGGAACCAAAAAATATGGTCTTATTCGAGCTACAGTCAACACTATAATCGTTCAAAAATTAAAAATAATGGAGAGTGTTATCGAGGTTCGACTATGGTTCTAACAGATACTATACTTTGATCCTAGTCCAAAGGCCTGGTAGTATTCATAATATTTTGATCATGACAAAACTATATTCAGAACATTATATTCGATTTTGGAACACTTCATTGTCATATGGGAAGGATCTAAACGTTTGAAACTTATAATTCTCAATTACTTCTTTGCATTGTATCTTTGACGATTGGACAAACTCACTTTTTTCTTAAATCGGTGTGGAATGTGATAACACAAACTGTACAAATGAAGATACATTATTATTATATATGAGTTACTGCTGATATAAGTATTATTATTGTTACCACAATACCTTTAAAATGACTCGTGAAATGGCTAAAAAGTGTAGAAGAAAAGAAAAAAAAATATGATTGAAAAGTGTAGAAGAAAAGAAAAAAAAATATATAATGATTGAAAAATGTAGAAGAAAAGAAAAAAAGGAAATATAATGATTGAAAAGTGTCGAAGAAAAGAAAAAAAGAAATATAATGATTGAAAAGTGTAGAAGAAAAGAAAAAAAGAAATATAATGATTGAAAAGTATAGAAGAAAAGAAAAAAAGAAATATAATGATTGAAAAGTGTAGAAGAAAAGAAAAAAAGAAATATAATGATTGAAAAGTGTAGAAGAAAAGAAAAAAAGAAATATAATGATTGAAAATGTAGAAGAAAAGAAAAAAAGAAATATAATGATTGAAAAGTATAGAAGAAAAGAAAAAAAAAGAAATATAATGATTGAAAATGTAGAAGAAAAGAAAAAAAGAAATATAATGATTGAAAAGTGTAGAAGAAAAGAAAAAAAAAAGAAATATAATGATTGAAAATGTAGAAGAAAAGAAAAAAAGAAATATAATGATTGAAAATGTAGAAGAAAAGAAAAGAAATATAATGATTGAAAAGTGTAGAAGAAAAGAAAAAAAGAAAAATAATGATTGAAAATGTAGAAGAAAAGAAATAAAAAAGAAATATAATGATTGAAAAGTGTAGAAGAAAAGAAAAAAAAGAAATATAATGATTGAAAAGTGTAGAAGAAAAGAAATAAAAAAGAAATATAATGATTGAAAAGTGTAGAAAAAAAGAAAAAAAAAGAAATATAATGATTGAAAATGTAGAAGAAAAGAAAAAAAGAAATATAATGATTGAAAAGTATAGAAGAAAAGAAAAAAAGAAATATAATGATTGAAAAGTGTAGAAGAAAAGAAAAAAAGAGAAATATAATGATTGAAAATGTAGAAGAAAAGAAAAAAAGAGAAATATAATGATTGAAAAGTGTAGAAGAAAAGAAAAAAAGAGAAATATAATGATTGAAAAGTGTAGAAGAAAAGAAAAAAAGAGAAATATAATGATTGAAAAGTGTAGAAGAAAAGAAAAAAAGAGAAATATAATGATTGAAAATGTAGAAGAAAAGAAAAAAAGAGAAATATAATGATTGAAAAGTGTAGAAGAAAAGAAAAAAAGAGAAATATAATGATTGAAAAGTGTAGAAGAAAAGAAAAAAAGAGAAATATAATGATTGAAAATGTAGAAGAAAAGAAAAAAAGAGAAATATAATGATTGAAAAGTGTAGAAGAAAAGAAAAAAAGAGAAATATAATGATTGAAAATGTAGAAGAAAAGAAATAAAAAAGAAATATAATGATTGAAAAGTGTAGAAGAAAAGAAAAAAAGAGAAATATAATGATTGAAAATGTAGAAGAAAAGAAAAAAAGAGAAATATAATTATTGAAAAGTGTAGAAGAAAAGAAAAAAAGAGAAATATAATGATTGAAAAGTGTAGAAGAAAAGAAAAAAAGAGAAATATAATGATTGAAAAGTGTAGAAGAAAAGAAAAAAAGAGAAATATAATGATTGAAAATGTAGAAGAAAAGAAAAAAAAGAAATATAATGATTGAAAAGTATAGAAGAAAAGAAAAAAAGAGAAATATAATGATTGAAAATGTAGAAGAAAAGAAAAAAAGAAATATAATGATTGAAAAGTGTAGAAGAAAAGAAAAAAAGAGAAATATAATGATTGAAAATGTAGAAGAAAAGAAAAAAAAAGAAATATAATGATTGAAAAGTATAGAAGAAAAGAAAAAAAAGAAATATAATGATTGAAAATGTAGAAGAAAAGAAAAAAAAAGAAATATAATGATTGAAAAGTATAGAAGAAAAGAAAAAAAGAAATATAATGATTGAAAAGTGTAGAAGAAAAGAAAAAAAGAGAAATATAATGATTGAAAATGTAGAAGAAAAGAAAAAAAGAAATATAATGATTGAAAAGTGTAGAAGAAAAGAAAAAAAGAGAAATATAATGATTGAAAATGTAGAAGAAAAGAAAAAAAAAAGAAATATAATGATTGAAAAGTGTAGAAGAAAAGAAAAAAGAAATATAATGATTGAAAATGTAGAAGAAAAGAAAAAAAAATATAATGATTGAAAAATGTAGAAGAAAAGAAAAAAAAGAAATATAATGATTGAAAAGTGTAGAAGAAAAGAAAAAAGAAATATAATGATTGAAAATGTAGAAGAAAAGAAAAAAATAAATATAATGATGGAAAAGTATAGAAGAAAAGAAAAAAAAATATAATGATTGAAAATGTAGAAGAAAAGAAAAAAGAAATATAATGATTGAAAAGTGTAGAAGAAGAAAAAAGAGAAAAAAAAGAATATAATGATTGAAAATATAGAAGAAAAGAAAAAAGAAATATAATGATTGAAAATGTAGAAGAAAAGAAAAAAAAATATAATGATTGAAAATGTAGAAGAAAAGAAAAAAAATATAATGATTGAAAAGTGTAGAAGAAGAAAAAAGAGAAAAAAAAGAAATATAATGATTGAAATTTCAATTGAAAATTCTGCACATTTCTATACACAGCAAAACGAAAAAGATGATAAAAAATAAATATATAACAAATATAACTAAAGGCAATATAATTCACTATTCTGCAAACCTGGATAAATGTTTCGTGTTATAACTTATTTTAAAGCGTTTACTTGGAAACAAGTAGCATCATGGCGTATCATTATAGCCATGTTAACTCTCGATAATCGCTCAAAATCGAAAATTCAATAAAATAATGACCGTATATATATATATATATATATATATATATATATATATATATATATATATATATATATATATATATATATATATATATATATATCGCACGATTGGTGTCATTTATTGAAGGTGTTTCTTCCAATATTTTGTTTAATTTTTGATTTGGGGTACTTTGTTTAATTTTTGATTTCGATGGTTTAGATGGCTTTAACAAAACCACTGACACTTTGTTTCAAAATAAATAAACACTTTAAAATAATTTAAAACACACAAAGGTTATCTCGGTCGGTAGAACAGTAACTTATCTTGCCATTGGTATCATTTATTTGTTGTATAAATATTTTTTCACTCTTTTTTGATTTGTTGGCTATTGTAAAAATGACTGAAAATTATACAACCGAGAAGAACAAAACAAGTATTCATGAGAACAAATGACAAACTACTATAAAAAAAATTGAGAGAAGAATTGATTCATAACGAGTGTTCAAATACACTTTTAAAAGAGTAAATTTAATACCTCTGTAAATAAAAGGTTGTGTGCAAAAAAACCGGTGATGGCTTATGCCGACTATCGTTATAAAAAAGGGTTCATAATTTTTTTTATTATTATCATTAGATTTCCGTTTACTTTGTTATGTTTGAAAGATAAAAGCCTAAAAGTTAACCTTTAAAAGAACCAAATGTATTTTCGCACGTGAAAAAAACAAGTTATAATGAAAAATGCTATCGCAGTGGCTATCAGCTAAATTTGAATAAATTAAAAAGTTATTGAAAGATAAATATTAGTTTTTGGGAAGTACCAATTATATATATAACCTACCTAGCTCTAGCTATGTATTGAGCACTAGCAGTGTCAGAAGTCGCCATTAAAAATGCGTGATAAAAACTTGAATAATTAGACTTACTATCTTTCGAAGCTTATAACTACTTGAAAAAAGTAATTTAAACCCTAATTTTTTTTTCAATAAAAGGAGCAAAGACCTAAATTTTAAAATAATAACAGGTTTAATAGAAAATATATGCAATACTTGTTTTTTTTAAATCGGTTTTCTTTAAAAAAAGATTCCAAGAAAATATTTCAAGAAAATCAACGAATTTTAACTTACTTCGAATATAATAAATATATATAAATTCCAAAAAATCACTAATCAATGGGCCACAAAGATTGTCCAAATCGAGTTTTTACAGTTTGAAATATTTTCAGAAAATACAAGAATTTACATTTTAAACAAATAAAAACAAGACCATTCAAAAGTGTGGGAAAAAATGGTCATCCTTGGCCCGAATTACTTTTTAAAAAAAGCTATTTTACTCTTAGACTCATCAGTCACCGTAATACCACATTTATCCCAGAGGTGATCCTACTTTAAATTCCCAAATAGTTAAAAACATTATTGTCGATGAATTTCTAAATACAATAATCTTACTTGGAAGGCCGATAAGGTTCTATAGTTCAAACTTTGATGACGAACTTAAAATACTGCCTTGAAATTTATTACGAAAATAAGGAAGCCGATAAAGAGTCTAAAAGAGGGGAAACATACCTTTTTTTTTTTTTGTTTGTTTTTTGAGGGGGTGGGATTAAGTATAGATGTGTGTCATTGTATTATTATGGTTTAGGCAATTCTTTTTTCGGATTGTTGGAAATAAAAACACATTTATTGAAAAGGTCAGCGAACAATTGGCACAAGTAGGGAAATAAATATAAGCAAATTGACTATTTTTGTGGTTGTTTTTCTCTGTTAGTCGCTTAAAGGGAACTGTAACTCACAGAAAAACGAAAAAAGAATAAAATGAAGGAGAGGAGGGGAGTTGGTGTCTGTCACAAATTATTCATCCGCCTTTTCTGGGAAGGGGGATTTTTATTATCATTGACTCAATAAAACATTTTAAAATATTCAATTATGAAACAGAATTTATAAAATGGATGATTGCTTCTTTCTTTTTTTTTTATCTTACAATTAAGTTTTTTTCTCCGTTTAACGAATTCAATATTGAGCTGGAATTAAAAAGAAAAAAAGTGAATAAAAAAAAATAGGTAAGGAAACATGTGGTTATACTTCATAAAGGTAATGTCTTTTCGTTTTTCTTTTTCACGAATGCTGACATAGTTAAAGACGGAATTAAAGAGCGTTTTGGGCTTAGGGTCTTGTCAGTTTTGTGCACATTCTAGAAAAAAATTAATGCAAATAAAATAAATATGCGCGTTTACGCGTACAACAATGGCCACCACGTATAAATTACATTGCTTAATATCCGAAAAACTACTAATTTGCGGAAAATTTAAATGCGATATTCATTTTCAGCATACCAGAAAACCAATGAAAGTCGTCATTTAGTTATTTAGCAGAGAAGACAACAACAAAGAAAAGTTAAAAAAAAGCTCAAATACATAACAAATACATGTTACCAAAGGCAAGATAAATTACTCTTTTACATACCTGGATAATTTTTGTGTATTTTAACGGAATTTTAAGCGTTTATTCAGTTTGAAAGACAAGTAGTGTCGAGTAGGTAAGTTAAACGGGCGATCAAGATGGCTGACGAAAACATGCTGTGTTCAGAACGTCGATAATGGCTCAAAAAGTGGAAAAATTAACAAAATATTGATAGAAATCCACCAACAAAGTATCACAGTAAAACTTACTGGATTTCTATCCGTGTTTTGTAAATTTTTTCACTTTTAAAACATTATCGACGTTCTGAACACAGCATGTTTTCGTCGGCCATCTTGATTCCCCGTTTAACTTACCTACTTGACAATACTTGTCTTTCGAACTGAATAAACGCTTAAAATTGCATTAAAATACATAAAACTTATCCTGGTATGTAGAAGAGTAATTTATCTTGCCTTTGGTAACGTTTATTGGCTATGTGTTTGAATTTTTTTTTACCTTTTCTTCATTCTCTGCTAAATAACCAAATTTTGTCTTATTTCAGGCAAATGGCATTTTTGATTTCAATAAATGTTCGATTAAAGGCAAACAATAAAAAATGAATATGTAATCATCAAAGTTACGTTGAGGCGAGAAACACAGACACGTATTAATTTGTGTATGTGTGTGTGTGTGTGTGTGTGTGTTTTATTTATTGAATTTCGAAAAGTTTGGAGCTATGAATGACAAGGTAGGGATGAAGAGAGGCGAGTGAGACGTTGATGGGAGATATGTGGTACCACTGCGTGCGTGGAATCGGGGATGTTGGTTGGATAAAACGGTGGTGGTGGTGGTGATGGTAAGAAAAAAAAAACGAGCGTGGTTGTACGTATAGAAGTGAATGAACCCATAAGTGTCTGTACGAAAATATATGACCCCCTCCTTTCTGGTGAGAGGAGAAGAGAAATACATGAAAATATATTGCGGGGAATCTGACCCAAAATCTGCAACAGTAGCAACAACAACTCTCTCGAAAGAGTCATCATGTGAAATGGATGCGATGAGAGGCGGGGGGGGGGGGGCTGGCGACAACACCAAAGTTCAAAGAAGAGCGAGACAAGAATTTATATAAATAGTCATTTATCTTCTTTTTTTTTTTAAATGTGACAATAATACCAAAGTGGCAGTGTGCCAACGAGTTTGGAAATTTAAATAAAACAAAACGAAAGAAACGTTAATAATTTTGAATTTCCGCCTACGACATTAGAAAACATTACTTGCCCCCTCCTTCCGTCAGAATTTAGAAAATATTCTATGAACAGTTATAAAATAAAAATTGAATCCAATGAAAATAAAGATGCAATGTGAGGATCAATTTTAGATGAAAAGGGTTTTCTTTTTTTTCTTTTTTTTTCTTTTTTTTCTTTCTTTTTTCTTTTTTTTTCTTTTTTTGTTACAGATCTGGTCGACAAATCAAATTGAGAAGGTGGGAGACATTGATACAGAGGCGCAAACGATATTTTTTTTTACTTTGGTTTGGTCATAATATCAGATTTACTAGCAGGGAGACCCGACGTTGCTCGGGAATGAATGAAGATCAACGAAGGTTTCACCTTTCCCTTTATATTGTCATCAAAATCGGTAAAATTGATCATTTTTCGATCCTCTCCACAGTTACTTAGTCCACAATAGTTTGTAGTTTACATGATACTACTGTGGAGATGTTATAAAATTATTTTATATAAAGGCTGGAACTAAAGTTTAAAATGCAAATATCATGGTTCACTTGTGCTCTAAAGAGAAACATCCATTTCGAACGCGCTCTTCTCATATCAGAGAACCCAATGTTGATTTTGTATGCCGGCCTTTCTGCTTGTGCGACAATAAAACTTATCAAATGCACTTGCGATGTTAAGTCAAAATCGCCTGTTCTTTGTTTCACCGGATGTTTACGATACAAAACCTACATAAAAACACTGCCAGGCACATAAAGTACATTTGCGTGAAATTTCAAAAAAACATGGCTCAATCGTTTAGGAATCCAGAAGGAACTTACACACATACCTTTTATATAATCGAGATAAAATTGAATTAAATTCGAAAATTAGTCAAATTTTATACATAGTTTAAAGGCTTCAAAATCACTTTCTAATTTCCATCGGCTACGGAGAAATCGTGGCGACCATTTTTATATCTAGCTGAATTTATCCGGCGTTGCCCCGGTGAAGTGTTTAGAGAAAGATAATTGAAATATGGTTGTGTTTACTTTTTTGTTTTCTTACGTAAGATTTTTTAATTCGTTGTAGTTATATATATATATATATATATATATATATATATATATATATATATATATATATATATATATATATATATATATATATATATATATATATATATATATATGGCACTTGTGCAGTTTAACATTCCTAAATTTAAAATACCATTAACACGGAGAGAGGGAATTTATTAACTTTACAGAACTCACAAAATGAAAACAATTTGCCTGGAGATGTTATTTTCGACATCATTTCCGGTTAAACTAACATGGATTTTAATTCAAATGCTAAAAATTGATTTTTTTTTTTTTTTTTTTTTCATGTGCTTATTAAGAATTAAATCTCTTTTCCAAACAAAAAAAATATTTAAAAAAAAAAACTATGTACGTACCCCTCACGAAACGAAGAATCACATAAATTAAGTATTTTTTTAACTAAGAAAATCAAATTTTATTACTTTTTTTGACCCGCCATGCTTCAAGAGGGGGACAGCTACAGCTCAATTCGAACTATTTGGGATGAAAATCGGCCTTGTAATGGGTACAATTTACTAAGAAAATCGTTAAAAAAACTACTTGATCAATATACGTGATTTTTGGAATATGAGATTTTTCGTTCCGCGACTGGTACGTGCTTCATAAAGATTTTTCAAAATAAGTTTCATTCTGAATAAGCATCTTTTCAATCTGAAAATCTAGTGTTTAATAAAAGAAAAAAAAATGAAATGCAATTCCCCCTGACTTAAATCGTAAATATACCGCACCGCACCGCCGCTGTCAAATTGATATGGTGTTGTCAAAATTCTAAATCACCATATTGTTATGAAAACGGTAAACGTTTACCTGTAATCACACGGCAAAGAAAGATTTGGATATTTTATTTGGCTAATTTTGCGTGCGCACGTTGAGAGGGGAGAACATTCAGTTTATAAACATTAACTGAGTAAATTGTAACGAAAATCAAAAAGAGAAAGGGCCACACATTCAAAAATTAAGAAAATATGATCAGGTGATGACAGTTACAACTAAAACGATGCGACAATACAGGTGTAAACGCGGAGGATTAAACACATTTTGCCAATCAACAATTCAATCAAGTGCTTTCAAATGGTTTTATTGATCGGAAAATAAACTTATTATTTAAAATTGTTATACATCTTTAAGTTTAGATAAAAAAAATATTTTGTATTTTATTTTAAGGACAATAAGGGATAATTATGCAGAAACAACGTTATTGGGGCGGGCTTTTAAAAATTATTCTGTATGTTCATCTAACAATTCAATTTAATTGGAAAATTAAACAAGATAAACAACACGTTTCTTAAAATTAAAAAAAAAACTCCAATTTTTAATATCTATTGAATGAAATGAACTATTAATATATATATATATATATATATATATATATATATATATATATATATATATATATATATATATATATATAGTAAATTTTCACCATTGGACGAAACACGTGTAGGACAAATTATACTATTAATAAATAACATAAATGTGATGTAAATGCATCTTTGGTAGTTTGGTATGTTTCTTCAGATATATATGCTGTTAAAGTGTAAATTCATTTTTATTGAGCTTAATTGTGGCAATTTGATAAAAAAAATGAAAATATACAATAAAAGTATATATTTCTGTATAATATTATATATATATATATATATATATATATATATATATATATATATTTCAGACAATTGTTGTTAAATAGTACAGAGTGTTTTTTAAACGAAACAGTAATCAATATCTGGCTCAAGACGACTGATGAAACTCAGTTGAAAGTACTTGCAAAAAACAAAAAAAAACAGATGGACGAAGACGACTACGAAACTTTTTTTTCACAGATTTGACCGAGAAATAAGAACGACAATTCGAAAATTTGAAAAGTTACAAAAAAGCTCACCAAGTGACCGTGCTGTTTAAAGATGCTTGTCTGAATGAAAACATGCTGCCTAAATACATAAATATAACAAAACACCCGTCCTGCATATCTGCTAGATAGGTATGAAATTTGCACCACTTATGAGAAATTTGCACCACTTATGAGAAATTTGCACCTCTTATGAAAAAAGGAAAAAAGAAACCAATAGACCTAATGTCTATAATCTGATTTTAATCAAAATCCATTAAATTATTTCTAGAAAACATGCGCAAAATTTATGGATTAAGGGGGTTTGAGGAGACACTGAAATTCAACGAATCTTGCTCAATCGATATCTAATTACGATGGATTAAAATTCATTCAAATGGAAGATATTTTAATTTTCACATGGAAGTGACCATGTTATTGTTATGGCCCCATAAACAAAACTTTAAACTAATATATATATATATATATATATATATATATATATATATATATATATATATATATATATATATATAGTCTTTGAAGTTTTTAACATTTGAAACCACACAAAAAATTATTTTTTATCATTCATAAAAAAAAACATCTAGTCAGTAAGTCATTTAATCACCTGCAATCACTGCATCAACTCTCAAATTTACTATAATACCAATTTTTATATTTTTTAAGGGATCATCAGTTGTTTACCATGAAACACAATATATATATATACGAACAAATGATTAATAAAACATGTTAAAAGACATCTTGAAAAAGAGTTAAAAACATATTTAATTTTAAAAAGGAAGCACAAGGAGTTTCGAAGAAATACTCTCCTTCTCATCAGAGGGCAGGAATTAGCAAAATGCGGGATCGGATTTTGCATGTAAAAGTATTTAGTGAAACTACAAATAAGTCACAGATCTTACTTGGTTAAAAAAAGGGTGATATATATATATATATATATATATATATATATATATATATATATATATATATATACACACACACACACAGACCTGATATATTCAAAAGTAGAACTCAACAAGAGCAAAAATTTTTATTTATTTATTCGAAGTAAAAAGTTACATTTGGTCGCTACAAACAGCCATCTGTTACAGTCAATGAGACTTCATCAGGTGACCCTGAACCATTCGACGCTAAAGTTTTTCTCTAGCATCCAATGATTGGAGTTTCATTGATTGAAACAGATGGCTGTTTGTAGAGACCAAGCGTAACTGTTTACCTTCGAATAAATAATATATATTACATATCTGAACACGTTTTTTGTGTCCTTATACGACTCAGTGTGGCTGACGTCTGTATAACTGTAAAAAGGTAACTATTTTATATTAGATAATTTATAAGAGGAAGCACATTTATATGGTAATTTATTGATTTTCTCTCTGATGAGAAGTGCTTACCTTTGAAAATTCATGGATTAACAATCATTTTTTTTTCTTGCTTGAACAGTTGATTTATAAATTTTGTAAATTTTCTCATTTTATTTTCATTATATGTGCGTGCGCGTGCGAGAGAGTGTGAAGGTGTTTTGCCCTGAAGACCTTTTGCTTCCATTTTCTTTACGGGGGGGGGGGGTATTATTATTTTTTAAATTTAATTATTACTTTATTATTTTAATTGAACAAACTTGATATAAACTAATTTTGTTATGGTAAACTTATAAATGAAAACCTTCATACAATTGTTGGATTTAAATAGCTTAATACATGAGGATTTGTTGAAAATTCTAAACACAGTATCAATGACTTCGTATTGGACATTTTAAATACTTTAAAATTCCTTTAAAATTTCAAATTTGTTTTTATTCGACCATTAACAACAAAAAAATAACATGGTTGGTTTGTTTACGAAGAAACTGAAATGAATTTCGTAATTAAAAAAAGTGATTTTTTTAAATTTTCGTTTTATTGCATTTTGGAGTTAAATATTTCTTTTGATTAAAAATGTTAATACGTCACATCAGTCACATAGGATCACACAGAGACCGACAAACGAGATGTGATCACCCATTTTTATAAATATAGATTACAAAATATCTATATTAATGCTGGTGTTGACAAAAAAATACACATGTCATCATTTTTTATGAAATACGCCAAAAGAAAGGCTTCGGTCTTATTTTCACACTTTAACTAAATATCTATCTATCTATCTATCTATATATATATATATATATATATATATATATATATATATATATATATATATATATATATATTATTTATTTATTTATTTATTGCATTTTGGGGGTGTTTATTCTAACTGGGTGAAGTTTTAGTGTTTTTATTTCATTTAAAATGTTTATTCGGTTCGAAAAACGAGTAAATGTTGAACGCTGCCGAAGAACAAAAAAGATGGCCGCGATATTTTTGAAGACTCGATAATCACTTCAAAATAGGAAATAAGAAACCCACCTAATAAATGTTACGGTAACATTTGTTATAGATTTGTTTTTTTTTGTTGTTGTTGGTGGTGGTGGTTTTTGTTTTGTTTTTTGACAACTTTTTCGAATCTGCGTATTGTAAAAAATCACATCTTTAGGTGAATGCGAAATGTGGTTCTGTGTGTGTGTGTGTGAGGTGGGGGTAATTATTTTATAATTATTGCAAAGTTTAGTAGAATTTAAATAAGAATGCATTTTATATGCAAAGATGAGCCGCAGGTGCTTTTAATTATGGCGGTGGGGGGGGGGGGGTAATATAGTACAGTTTCTAAGAAATGTTTTTCTTGGATAAAAAAAAAATCATAATCATGAATGTGAGTCACTGAGTGGCCATAACAGAAAAAGGCTGAAATCCAGTTCCCAACCTGGGGCACTACGAACCCTCTTCACCCCCCCCCCTCAATAAATTTTCCAACATGGATAAGGATAACCTCCTTCCAAATCGAGCCAAATGGGGGGGGGGAGACAAAACTATAGAGATCAGTCCCCCATTGCTGCCTATGATAGCTCTGTAAAATTCGGCAACATTAGCCGACCACACAAAATTAAACTCGGGTTCCTGAAACGGAAAACACAAAACGAATATAAAAAAGATTTTTATATTGCATTTTATTTTTGAATGATAATTTACGTTATTTTTTGTAAATTGTTGATTTTTAGTTTGTAATTATTTTTTTGTGATATTGAAAAAAAATTAGACACATTAATAGTTTGTTTATTTTTGTAAACTAACACTTGATGTTTAATTACACTGTAAAACAATTATAAATAAAACAAAATATAAAGCAACAATTTATATTTAAAAAAAAAAACACTGCAATAATGCAACAATATAATCCCAATAAAGGAAATTGCAATACAAATAAAATGTACTAAATGTTTTATTTATTTTTGTTTCTGGAACTCCAGTTTAATTTTGTGTGGTCGTTTTTCGACTGTAGATGTCACATAGGATTTTACGGGGTTAATATGAGCAAGCATGGGGTCTGATTTATAGGGCCACCAGATTTAAAATAATATATATATATATATATATATATATATATATATATATATATATATATATATATATATGCGCGTGTGTGTTTTGTGATGAAGATAAATATAAGATAGCAAAAATCTATAAAAAAAAAAAATATAGTTTTTCTTTAGTTTAGGAAAAAAAAAAAAAAAACACCAAATAAACCTTAACACTTGATCGAGGATTATGGGCTTTAATAACAGACAAATTCCGTAATTGACAGTTTCAAAGGCTTCAAAATCTCCAGGGCTTAATCAAACTAAAAATAAATTAGAATTTATAAAAATCAAATCGCAAGGTTGTAGGTTCGATCTCTAGAAGAGAAAATGAAATATTGAAAACAATGTTTAATATATATATATATATATATATATATATATATATATATATATATATATATATATATATATATATATATATATATATATATAACGACAAGGAAAAAACGTTTATAAAACGACTATAAATAGATGTGTCACATGGAGAATCCTAAATAGAAGAAAGAAAGGTCCATTCATTTTCTCTCTCTCTTAACAAAACCAATCTATGGCGGACTTTTAAGATTTTTAAGGATGGATATTTGACAGACCCTATTTAACGACTATAAACATATTCTTCGGTTTCTTTTCGGACCTCAGTGGCTCGAGAAGGCAATGAGAAAAGAAAATATACGCACCAGGAAGTGGATCGTTGGGGACATCTTTGGCCGGACCGAACTTGTGTTGAAGGTAATTCTCTTTGACGCGATCACAGCCATGATGGTCGTCGACGGCGGCGACCACAAGAACGGAGACTCCAATAAGACAGAGAAACACAAAACAAATCCTTAATTCACCGAGACGTTTACGCTCCATTTTGGGGTTAGGATTAACTTTTTTTTTTTATCCAAGCTAGGCTTCTTTTTATTTTGTTTCCTTTATTTCTCTCTTTCTCTCTCTCTCTCTCTCTTTCTTTGGTATATTATATAAAAGTATCCGTAAAAAATATCAGGTAGTGATGAGGGTATGTCCTCCGAACGTCTGCCTTCTTCTCCTCCTCCTCAAATGATGTGGTAGCTGCTGCTGATATCGCACGCACAACTACTGATGTTTACAATGATGATGATGACAAAAATCTAATGAATTACTCTTTTTAATGCTTATAATGATCGTGATGATGACGACGGGCGCTGCTGCTGATGCTGTGTAGAAGACTACTGATGTTAACAATGATGATAACAAAATCAAATGAATTACTCTTATAAATCGTTACGATTATAATGATGATGGCGGGCTCTGCTGCTGTTCGAATCCTATTCACTCTCCGGTACGAGGGAGACTGACTTTTTACTTTTTAAAAAAATGATAATATATACCTAATTTCCCCCACCACTAAAAATATGAATAATTACAAAGATAGAGTATTGTTAATTAAACATTTTCTTTCTTTCTTCTTCTTTTTTTTTTTTTTTTGATGAAGAGTAAGTTTTTTATGTGTGTTTAAAAGACATATTTTTGTTTCTTCTTATGTAGTCAAGCCAGGGAGTTCGACTTTATGAGAGGGAAAAAGCAAACTGGTTTGCCTACGGTGATCATGATGATGATGATGATGATGACGACAACGACGACGACGACCAGTAAAGTAACCACGTGACCGGCGATGATTTGCATACTGCTCTCTCATTGGTCGATATATCAACGGTGACTCACGCCTTTTTGGTCGCTATCAAAAAAAAATTAAGGAAGATATGTAGTAAGATGAAGAGGGAAAGAATTCTTTTTATTGTTACCTTAGTCGTTTTCTTCTCTTTTTTTTTATTATACCCTCTTTCTTATAATCTTGTCCGTTCTTTCTCTCTCTCTCTCTCTCTCTCTCTCTCTCTCTCTCTCTCTCTCTCTCTCCCACCATCTTATCTGTTGCCTTTCTCTCTACTCCTCTCTTTTTCTATCCATCTTATTCGTTTCTTTCTTTCATGTGTAGGTGTGCCGAATCCGAACATAGAAAAAGAACTTATCTTAGGGGTTTATTCGCTTTCTCTGTATTCGTAACTAATTTGTTATCGTTAATTTAAAACATGTATAAAAACATTATTCGACTGGCAACTAAAAAACAAACATTACACAAACAAACCTTAGCTTGAGAAAACATCAGTTTTAAAAATCCCGGGTGTTATTACTTAAAATCGGTAACTTGCTTCTGCCTTTTAGGCTTTTAGCAACGGTATGTTCAACAAAACTCGGATCAAATTCTGGGTCAGGGTTTTGGATTAATTGTCTTCTTTTTTTTTTTTTTTTTTCTAGAAGACGAACTTAGCGTTACCTGGGATTTAGTAAGAAAACCTTGTGCGCAATCATTATTTTACATTTTGTATTCAGATTTGTTTACATGTATATACTATTTTTCGAGCGGAGACAAAGTTGAATGAAAGTGGCAGAATTTAAATAAATAACTTTCTTTCAACCCTTCCAGGCACATCCGGTGTTTACCGAGAATTAACAGTGGTTGCTGTGCATTTCTGCTCTAAGCCAATGAAGCCATGTTCATATTTATATATTTTTACTTTTAATTTTTTTTTTTTTTTTTTTTTTATTATTCTTGGGTCATTTCATTTCCACTATAGACAACGAAACGATAAAGCGGTGAATTATATACATATTATATATAAGTAAATGTTACCAAAGGCAAGATAAATTACTATTCTAGCTACCTGGATAAGTGTGTGTGTGTGTGTGTGTGTGTGTGTGTGTGTGTGTGTGTGTGTGTGTGTGTGTTTTAAAGCGTTTATTTACTTTAAAACAGTGTGGAGTAGAATAAGAACAAATTACGATCACTCGATAATCGCTCAACAATTTTACCGTAAAATAAAAGCTTTAAAACAAATTAAAAAAAAAAAACTCATCCAAGTAAGTTGAAGAGTAGCTTATATATAATAACGCATATTCGTTTATTCGAGCCATTGTTGCGTGACACTTTATATGAAGCACTGCTTCATATAAAGTGTCACGCAACAAAATTCTATAAGAACACTATGTTTTTTTTTGTTTTAAATTTGAATATATTATGTATTGACCTTTTCTCTTCAATTTGTGAGTAAATAATTATGTACTCATCGGGTTCTAAATTAATTATTATTAGACATTTACAAAATGGGAGGCGTGAATTATTCGACCCCCTGTCTTTCCAAGCTTATAACTCCTCGAAAAATGTAATTCAAGCCCTAATTTTTTTTCAATTAAAGGAGCAAGGACCAAGGTTCCATTAAAAAAAACAAAAGAAAAACAAAAACAAATAACGTGGTTTAAAAAAAAAGGTTTTAAACTTCAAACTTTACAGGTAAAATTCTAAAAGAACACTGTTTTTTTTTTTTTAATTTGAATATATTATGTATTGACCTTTTCTCTTCAATTTGTGAGTAAATAATTATGTACTCATCGGGTTACTAAATTAAGTATTTACTTTTTAATAGACACTTAAAAATTGGGATGGGGGGGTCGTGAATTTAAAAAAAAAACGTTTGTCTAAAATATTATATTCGATTTATTGGAAAGAACGTAAAATTTCACATTGACCCTGAAAATATCGTAAAAATAGAATCAATAGAAAAATTTTGATAGATTTTTAAAATTTAAAAATTGAAAAATATTGAGTTTAAAAATTGAAAAATATTGAGTTCGGAAAATTCATTACTGTTTAAAAAAAATATATATATTTCTATTACTTTTAAAAAAACTGTAATAGTTTATTTTGGAAGTATAATCCATAAAGAAAATAAATAACCCACTTTTAACAGAGAAATTCCGAGATTTTTATATTGTATTCGCAGTTTCGTGTTAGGGGTGTCAAAAATTCCTACAAAAATTCTGATACCGCTAATGAAGCAGACGGTATTATTTGTTTCATTTTAGTAATATCTGTTCATCGGGGTTCGATTCCTAGATACAGTTAAGCTTAGGCACCGCCAAAACTGGGGGGGGGGGCAGGTCAGTACTTTTTGACGGACGGTCTTTTTAAAAATCTACCAAAAATCAGGTAATTATCCGATCAATACGAAATTTTCAGCGATTATTAGGAGAAGAATGAACTTTATAGCAGTGTACTTATTTTTCATAAACGATATTTATATATATATATATATTTTTTTGCTTACAACCCCCCCCTTGTTTTGAAGTGGGAACAAATATGCTTAAAATAATCATCTGAAACTGAACAAAACATATTGTGTTGTTGTAAGGGACAGAATTATAGATTAAAAAAAAAAAAAAAAAAAAATTGTTTGCATACCTTATTTTGACGTCTGAATATCAGAACTTCGATTGTGTTTAATTATCCCGCTTTTGAGTTTTGAAGTGTGAAATTCGGTGAATATGTTAAGTAAAATAATTAATTTAAGTTAAGCAAAACAAAAAAAAAATTTTTTTAATATTTATACGAAAAAAGCCATTTTAAAATTTTTGATAAATAAATTAACAATTTTTTTTTAGCGAGCCGAATAATGCGTGACTATTATTAAACAGAGCATGCTTTGAATAATCGATACAAAAAAAAAAAATTCGATAAATATTGTGCCCTTTGTGTTAAAAATAGCATCATTTTTTTCGATCTCGTTTGAAAACGTTTGCCGCCTTTCGACTACGGTGGACCAAACGCGCTGAAATAATTTTTTTTTTATTCTGCTTTAAATTGCCCCCTCCCCCCATTTTGGGGAGCCTGGCCCCCACACACATACACATTAAAAACCAAACTCATACAAATGGTCACCCATCTGGTACTGGCCAGCCTCAGCTTAATAATACATTGAAATTTTCGTCACTGAAAAATAAGTTTTTTTGGCCTGTTTGGTCTTCCATAGTTTTCGTCTCATCAAAAGAAAACGTAAACAGAGTCAATCTGAACTCTACGGCGACGCGAAATATCTGATTACCTATATGAATAAGTGGAATTATTTGAAATTCAGGTACTTATATTATAATATTTTTGCATATTCTCTTAGAAAATCATCCTAAATCTTAGTTAGACAATAAATGAATAAATAAATTATTTCAAAAACCCTTTTTTTTTAATATTTAAGTACGTTTTTTGTGCAAGACAAAAAATATCAATTGTTAACTTTTTGGGAAAATTTAACATTTAAAATTGAATTAAAAATAGTAGAAAAAGTTTTACATTATTCTGTTTTCTATATGATAAAATTCAGGGTTTTATCTTTCTGGAAAAAAAAGTTACTCAGAAATAATGGATTTTAATAAATGTAATTTAGTTTTAAAAAACAACAACAACTTGATTTTGCGGCCATTTTTGGCGGTTACGCTGACGAGGGGTAAGGCCCCGAAACATGCATGTCCGTAGATTACTGTTTTTAAAAAATAATAAATGAATAAAAACAAATATTATTTGTTTACGTTCAAATAAAAATATGAGCGATTTCCTAAGAAACATGAGTTTCAAGGTGCTCGTTAAAAATGGTAAGAATAAATAAATAGGTAAAAATAAATGGCACACAACGGAAGAGTAGGGCCTTTCGGGAAGTGCCGGCTAAACTTTCATTCCTCTAGTTAAAACAGGGCTAAGCCCCCTTAACTTAACTTTAGAAAAGTCGGTTTAGTTAGGTTCAAATTCTGTAGAAGCACCGAAAAAATAATTATAACGTTTCATTTAATAATTACTTTATAATAATCTGAAAAAAAAAAAAGAGTCTTATATAAAATTTTACCGCTGCCATATTTACCTGAATTCAATTTATTTTTAAATCTTGAAAATGGAAACTTAATTCAATGATTTAATCGCTGGCGGCCACTGCTTTTAATTTTCTTTTACCAAAACGATTTTTACTTGTTAACATGTTATTATGCAGAAAATTGGCAAAATTAATTTACAAATTTTCATTTACAAATAATCAAATGAAACTTTTTTATATAATAGCAATGTTGGTTTGATTTAAAATGGACTTTAAAACGTTTATTCGAGTCGAAAAATAAGTAGTGTCGAGACTCGAGCGTTACGCGAGAATAAGAAAAAAATGATCGACATGATAGGATCATATCTTTGAAGTATCGATAATGACTTAAAATAAAAATAAAACAAAATACAGGTACAAATCCATCCAATAAATGTTATGGTAAGATTTATGGATTGAGTTTCTACGAGTATAGTGTTTTCTATCGAAATATCACAGATGTCAGAGTCAAGTTGCAGCCATTTCGGCTGATTTTCTATATGGCGCTCTGCCCTAATTTAAGAAGTGATAGTAAGTGTTTTTTTCTTTCTATTAATGCGTAATATTAAATTGATTTTCATATCGCCTTCAAGAACGGTCATGAAATGTTTTTTCAGTCGATATTTATTCAATAATGGACTAGTTTTCCTACCTAGCAAAATGGACGAGTTTTTCGTGGACGAGTCTTCCAGGCACCGGACAAAACCGGTAAAATCCATTGAAAGCGGTCGGTGGTTCTATGAGAAAATAAAGCTGTGTACGCATTATAAATGTTTCTTTTCTGTGTCTTATGTTATACATTAGTACATTAGGGGTCATTTCGAGTTAAAAGTTTATTTACTGCACTCATCTGGACTAGAGAAAATCATAATTTAAATGTGTATGTCTCGTCTAAATAACTAACGATGAATATCTAATATGGCCGACAAGACGGGTGATCAAAAAATCAGATCGAGCGTACCGCGTACCGAAAAACGAAATGAGATTAACGAAATGAGACCTCATTTGATCTCATTTCGTTTTCCGGTACGCTCGATCTGACTTTTTGATCACCCGTCTTGTCGGCCATATCAGAGAATTATCGTTAGTTATTTAGACGAGACATACACATTTAAATCATGATTTTCTCTAGTCCAGATGAGTGCAGTAAATAAACTTTTAACTCGAAATGACCCCTAATGTACTAATGTATAACATAAGACACAGAAAAGAAACATTTATAATGCGTACACAGCTTTATTTTCTCATAGAACCACCGACCGCTTTCAATGGATTTTACCACAAAACCTACCATCAATATAATTTGAACACGGGACTAATCAAGAAAAAAAAAAAAAAGAGTACAAACGACTTTTAGTCAAATTCAGTTCCTGATCTTAAAAAGTTCCTGTTTAAACAAAGTGTCCCTCTATTTTAGGATGGCTTTTTAAATAATTTGCAGCTTACTGACCGTGCTGAAATAATAACGTTATTATTTAGAAAGCCATTCTCATCATGAACAGGAAGGTTCTTTAACTATTCTGTACTTTCACATAACAATTGAATAAATAAATAAACTTGGGAAATTGAAACTCTCACCAGAAGTTATTCTACTGATAAAGTTTAATATCAGGAAAAAATTCTGACCAAACACCATTTGCTCCTACTTTTGAAACGGGTACTCTTTTGGTTTGCCAATATTTATGAAATTGTTAGAATTTTGTTTTGTTTTTGTTTGTTTATGTTTTCTCCAATTCGCATGTATAACTTTTTGTTGTGAAAGAAAATTAGCCATTACTAGTAGAGATTCAACGTTGCCCGGGGTTGAATGATGATCCACGAATGCTTCACACTCCCATATTTTTATTGTCATCGAAAACGGTGAAATCGATCATTTTCCAATCAAATCGATTGATTGTCTGCTCTAGTTGGGGACCCATCGCAGTCAGTGCATCGGGAGACAGCTTCACATGCCTCATTACAGAAACTTAATCCATAATACAGTGTAGTCTACATTGCAATGTAGAGAACCTAATGTTGATTTTATAAAATTATTTTTTATAAAATTATTTTTTATAAAATTATTTTTTATAAAATTATTTTTTATATAATTATTTTTTATATAATTATTTTTTATAAAATTATTTTTTATAAAATTATTTTTTATATAATTATTTTTTATAAAATTATTTTTTATATAATAGCTTAAATCGAAAGTTTAAAATGCAAAAGTCAAGTATCCTGGTTCAACTGTGCTCTAAACAGAACATTCATTTTAGATGCGCTCCTGTCATACCAAAGAACCTACTGTTGATTTTATATGGTGCACGTAAAAACTCGTCAATGAAAAACTCGTCCATTTTTACTATGTAGGAAAATTGGTCCATTATGGAATAAATTTCGATTGAAAACACATTTCATGACTGTTCTTGAAGATGTGTTTTTTAAGGGGACTACACACCCAATAACATTTTTTAAAATATTTTTACTTGTTTACTGTTGTTTTAAAAAAGAAAAAAAATGATTTTTCCAATTGTTCGTTTTCGGTAATGACCAAGATCAGTGCTCGAAAAAAATCAAGCTCTCGGAAATAGATGCAGTTGATTATGTAACGCAACTAAATGGAACGGAGTCACGACACGAAAAACGAAACCATATATTTATTTTTAAAATACTTTAGTTTTAACACTTCCTGTGTTATCCGAAAAAACAAAATAAAATAAACACTTCTTGTATTATCAAATAGTAAAACAAATATTTGATTCAAAATAATTAATGTAGTGTTAACACTAACATAATAATTGAATAAATTATTTTATATAAAAATTTATTCTTTGATAATGCAAGAAGTGTTTTATTTCTTTTTGTTTTTGTTTCGTAATAGCACAAGAAGTATTAAAACTAAAGTAATTATAAAAGTGATAATACAATATGTGTAAAAAATATTTAATATATTATTTCAAAAAGACTATTTAAAGAAATGTACAAGTTGAATATATTCTTTTTGTTTTATTATTTGATAATACAAGAAGTGGTTTATTTTTGTTTGCTTGTTTGCTTCGTGATATCACAATAAGTGTTTAAACTAAATTAATTTTTCTAATAAAATATGTTTTATTATTTGATAATACAAGAAGTGTTTTTTTGGTCGTCGTTGTTGTTGTTGCTGTTTCGTAATAACACAATAAGTGTTAAAACTAAAGTATACTTTTTAAATAAATATAAAGTTTCGTTTTTCGTGTCTTGACTGTGACTCCGTTCCATTTGGTTGTATTATATAATAAACCGTATTCATTTCCGGTAGCTTGATTTTTTCCGAGCACTGATTTTGGGTATTCTCTCGTTTTCTACTTAGCTTTGTAAGTTTTTAGTAGTTTAACTTATCTTAAAGCGTTTATTCAATAAAAAAAAAAAAGTAGTGATGTTATGAAATAGGTAGAACAGAATGAATTATCTATCTATCGATCTAGCTACCTGTCCATCTCTATCTATCTATCTAGCTAGCTAGCTAACTGGAGAGGTAGACAAAAGATGGATATGATGAATATTGATAAAAACTGTCGAAATATAACAAAGCTAGATCATAGACAAGTTTACCGGAAGGTCTGGTCAGCTGATCGGATCTACGTGTGAGTCACGTGATCAGGTTAGCTGGAGCTCATCAAAGAGTTGTAACTTGGATTTGAAGCAGTACGGTTAGGGTTTACGTTTGTCTCTCCTCCCCTCTTGGGGGGCGGGAAGTGACGTGTCTCTCAATGTAGACTGTTAAGATCACAAGCAAAGAAACTCACTTCTATTCTTCGGCGCGACATCCTAGAAAGTGAAATTAACACTCATATGAAAACTAACCAGCGTTCTTGGAGTGAATGTCTTTGGTCCAAAAAGGTTCCAGCCCCCTCCAAGATTAAGATGAAGTCAGGAATGGACCAGGTTCAGTGAGCAGAGAATATAAAGTTATGTCGAAGATACACATATGACCACACACACACGCGCTTATGAACATTAGGCGATCATGAAACATAAAATAGAATTCAGAAAATGAAGAACCAGTAATAGACATTTAGTAACACATTTAGGACACGTCACAAATACGGAACATATACACTCGTTTACATAGGTGTCGTTCATGTTAGGTAATGTAATATCATTTTGGTTCCGTTTTTTGGTGTACCATTATATAACAATGCGAGTGTTACTTTAGACCAAAAAAAAAATGTCCGCCATGAGAGGCATTGGGAGTCGCGCAAAAATAGAATGTGATCCCCTCATCTCAGACATTTTTATTCTAAAATAACACTCGACACTACTTGTTTTTTTTTAACTAAATAAACGCTTTCATATAAGTTGAACCTCTAAAAACTTACAAATCTAGGTAAAAAGCAAGCATTTAGAAAAATCAATTTTATTTTTTTAAAACAACAGTAAACAAGTAAAAATATATATTTTTTAAACGTTATGGGGTGTGTATTCTCTTTTAAAACAATATCTCTTTCAATAAATGTGTTTTCAATCGATATTTATTCAATAATAGACCAGTTTTTCTACCTAGCAAAAATGGACACGTTTTCATTGGACCAGTTTCCGTGGACGAGTTTTCTTAAATTCTTTTTTGCTTTGATTAGGGTTATAAATTATGCCGAATAATCAAACAAATAGAGAAAGGAAGAGAGTGGATTTAAAAGCGATAAAATTTTATATTCTTTATCTCTACCTCTCCACTGGCTCGCTCATTTTTACCGTGATTAGCTCCATCCCTACTAATGTGAATGCATATTAAAAAATATTTATCAATTTTTTTGGGGGGGGATGATATTGGAGCATTAAGAATTGATTATATAATGTTACAAATTAAATTTAAAAACAGTCTTAATGCTGCAATATTTTAAATTATAAATTTATCATTTTTTTACTAGAATATCTTGTCCTTTTAATAACTAGTCCTTTACTTTTCCATGTTAAAGCTTAACCATATTACTTTTCATGCTCGCATTTTTTCCTATTGTAATCATGATGTTTCCAGTCTTCCAGGAAATTAATTTGTTCTTTGTTTAATTTCAGTTTGTTTTTGTTTTTTTGGTCCCATAAACATTAACATACACATATGTAATAACAATGTACAACACTAGTCTGCTTTCAATAAATCCTCTCAATTATCCTCCTTTCATACTTTCATTCTCTCTGTTTAGTGAAACAGAGAGAATGAAAATTACTTCTCTTTTCGCGAGAGCGGTGAATTTGTAGCAACAGCAGTCGCTGAAGCGGCGTGGTTTCTATGGAAACCAGTTATAAAAACGTTGCTCACCTCCTTACGTTTGTTTTACGATTTTGAACACCAGTAAATTTGTTTTACTGAACGAAAATTTAAAATATTTTTTTCACAATATAGCTGAGAAGGTGATCTATAAACTGTAATAATTGTTTGAAATTTGGTACAAAAATAAATGAGCGGTGAAGGTTTAAAGCAATTCTAAACGACTAAAACTGCCACTTAATCATATATTCAAACACTACCATGTTTGAATTATATATATATATATATATATATATATATATATATATATATATATATATATATGATATTTAGCAAAGAAGCCAACAAGCGAAAAAAGGGACACATATATAACAAATAAATGTTACCAAATGCAAGATAAGATAGGTCGAAAGACAGCATTACGAATATGCATGCACAACGTAATAGTTATTGACACATGTTTTAAATTTTAGCCTTCCAGCAAAAATGTCTTCATTAACGTTAAATGAAAAAGTAAATCGTAAGCTAAACGTTTTGGTTTCGATTTTCGGTGGTGACGCACGAGTCATTTTTTTTTTTTTACTTTTTAAATCATTACTTCTGCATTAATTAAGATATCATATTTAACATACTTTACGATAAAAGCAATGAGGGGTGCCCTTCTAACACACACACACACACACACACACACACGATTTATCATCATTTTTGTATAGGTTTTCGACTACCTTTTGATTGTATTTGAAAGATTAGAGGCTAAAGTTAATTTACTGAAGGAAAAAAATATTTGTACGCATGAAAAAAAATGTTATGAAAAATTTTTTCACGGTGAGCTACCCAATTCAGCTAAATTTGGAAGTTAAATAAATTCATTGTAAAAAATCCTTTAAAAGATAAATATTAGTTTTCTGGGTCTATTTCAAAGATAATTAGTAAAGTCCTAAGATATTGAATTAAATAAGAAAAATAAGCACCTTGTTTGTACAAAAAATAGCTTAATTAGCCCCAAAATACAAGTAATTCTGCTGTTCGCCAAAACGCAACAAATGAAGTTTTGTAAACACGATTATACGGAAGCCCAAAATTATAGCCAATCGATACGATGTTTCAGAATGAAGTCATGATATTAAAAGGATGTAGAGGTGCCAGTTTTCTTTTTCTTTTTTTTTCTAGACGTGCATCCGTACATTCATATCCTGAACGTTTGTATCATTTTTATCATTTTTTAATTTAATTATTTTTTAATGTTCCAGTTTTTAATTAATTTTCCTGCTTTTAAATTCATTTTTTTAAATTATTGTTCAAGATTATATAAAAACTATGTTACGCTGAAAGTTTCATATTCATGTGCAAGGAAATTATTAAAATCTTGCATAGTAAAATTATGCGAAATCTATAATTTAAAAAAAATGTAGAAATATTTTTGCTATTATAATTTTTTGCGTGAAAATATTAAATAAACAATGCTTAATTCAATAGTGATATCGGCAGTTCAAGAAATTAATGTTTTTCGAGTTATATCGAATTCATTAATACGGATTTAGGTTTTTTTTCGTAATGTTACTGTAGAAATTAATTTTTTTTTTAAATTGTAACAATTTACGATGCTTTATTTTCATAAAAAAGCAAAAATAAATTCATTCATAACTTTAGTAAAGGTATTTTTTGTTTAAACAAAATAATACGCCACTAAGATTTAAATAAAAATAATGAGTCCTTATATTCCGTGATCATCATTTGATAAATACTGAAAATTTCATTAAAATTAGTTAATTTCCTCATTTTTAGTGGATTTTTAAGTAAAGAGAAGGGTCAAAATGTTTATACATTTTGAGCATCGGCATTCATTTCGCACGTACCTAAGGTATAGAAATCAATGGGAAAAGTTTTAAAGATCGAGATAGAAAGACAGCATTAATAATAATAATAATAATAATAATAATAATAATAATAATAATAATAATAATAATAATAATAATAATAATAATAATAATGGATGCGATAAACCGAGAAACTGAATAATAATAATAATAATAATAATAATAATAATAATAATAATAATAATGGATCGATAAACCGAGAAACTGAATCTCTAATAACTGCAGCACAAGATAACTCGATAAGAACCAACCATATCAAAGCAAGGATCGATAAAACACAAGAAAACAGCAAATGCAGACTCTGTGGACAAAGAGACGAAACGATAAACCATATAGTAAGTGAATGCAGCAAACTTGCCTAAAAGTAATACAAAAACAGGCATGACCAAGTGGGGGGGGGTGATACACTGGGAATTGTGCAAACGACTGCATTTTGACGTACAGACAAATGGTACAAGCATAAACCTGCAACAACACTCAAAAACGAGAACCACAAAATCCTATGGGACATGGACATACAGACAGACAAACCCATCCAAGCAAGAAGACCAGATGTCGTAATAATTAACAAGAAAGAACAATCCTGTCAAATCGTAGACTTTGCAGTCCCAACTGACCACAGGGTGAGTATGAAAAAAAGGAGAAACGAAGCAAATACACAGAGCTAGCCAGAGAGTTAAAAGGGATTTGGATGATGAAGAAAATCAAAATAGTACCGATAATAGTAGGAGCAATCCCGAAAAACTTCGAAAAAAGAATGTCAGAAATTGGAATCAGAGGAATAACGGCAAAAGTACAACGACTAACGATAATGAAAACGACTGAAATATTAAGGAAAGCCCTTGAATGTGGAGAATAATACAATATAACGAATAAGCGTTACAGGGAATGAAGAACACCGAAACTGCATATCTACAAGTTCTACCCCCCCAACATGCATCCCCCCATTGTTTCATCACCGTTCCCCCCAATAAAAAAGGGACACCAAAGGGTCAAGAAGGGTCAATAAGGACTGAAAGACCGAGGAGTGAGCGCCAACCAGACCTCAGCTGGACAAGTGCAAAGAGAACTAGGACCTTGGGGAGGCTGAGTGCCACTCAAATTCTAGTATAAACCAATGGCCACTACCAGCGAGAAATCAATGGTAAGCGGCTATTGCGATGATGCAAATTCATTTGCAAATGCTATCGAAGGAGGTGGAGAGAGCTGGGCGTCTGGGGAGACTTGTTGTCACTCAGCTTCCAGAGAACACCACAGGTTTCCAATCAGATCGTTTGTTGACGTGTGAAAGCTCCATGTGAGCCAATAATAATAAAATCTCAAAATGTATATAATTAATTTATCTCCATGCTTAGATATAATCATCTACTCTAATTATGATAATGATAATAAAAGATAGAAGGAAATGAGGGATAAACATGTGGTAACTGCGATATTTATGATAATTGATAATGATAATTTTTAATAATAATTATATTGATTAATAGTGTTTAAAGTAAAATTCAAAAATCAAAATGTAAAGAATAATGGATTTCAAAAAATAGAAGATGTAAACGGCGAAAGATATCAACCTGTTAATATATATTACCGTAACCAGTTACACAAAACCTTAAAAATCGATGAAAGTATTCTCAAAAATATAATCCGTAGATACGTTGCTCCCAATAATAATAAAAAAAAATAAAATTTATTATATATTATTAAAAAAATACAGACAACAAGCCTTGTAATGAAAAACAACATTTCGCAGGCAAGTGACCTGTTGCAAAGGACCAATGTAGTTTACAATTTCAGCTGACCAATAGGAGAGTGGATCTCCAATACCAGTAGCTACATTGGTTCAACAACTAACACATTGTCGCGAAGATTGACTTTCCACCTCTCTGACTCTAGCTCTATATCACAACATTTGAAGGGACATGGCTGCCATCATTCGGAATTTCGAAGAATTATGGTAGAAAATACAAGAGTATTGCAGAGTGAGAGAAATGTAAATAGGCTAAGAATACTCGAGGCGTTGTACATTAAAACAAAGAAGCCTCAGATAAATAATATTAATTATGAGTGCAGCCGAAACGTTTTGAAATGTTTGGGATAAATTTCGAATATATATATGTGTGTGTGTGTGTGTGTGTGTGTGTGTGTGTGTGTGTGTGTGTGTGTGTGTGTGTAAATATATTTAATATTAAAAAAAAGTCTGCTCACCTAACTCGTAACAAGCTACCACGTGACTATGAAAAAATGTATATATATATATATATATATATATATATATATATATATATATATATATATATATATATATATATATAATTTAAAAAAAAAATTCTACATTTATTTCTACAATATGCCCGAGGATGATAGAAGCACTTCTGTCGAAAGCGCTCGTGATTATGGATCCAACTTATACAATTTCGAGAAGAAAACAAAAAGGACTATTCGGAGATTGGAGAAGATAAAAAGGAAAATTGTAAAACAGAATAACTCCGTGCTATTCAATAATATTTGTCTATATATATATATATATATATATATATATATATATATATATATATATATATATATATATATACATTAGCTAAATTGTTATAAAGCGAGACTCGCTGTTTGTTGTTTGTAAATAAACATATATATATATATATACATATATATATGTATATATGTGTGTGTAAATAAACACATAATATATATATATAGACATGTAAATAAACATATAATATGTATATGTAAATACACACACACACACACACATATATATATATATATATATATATATATATATATATATCCGTTCGCATACACTTTTTCATGGTAAAGCTAGAACCCAAAATTAGATGGAATCGAGTAATTGCATCGACAACGGACAACGTCAGACCCAAAGTGGGTTTCGATATACTGCATGTCATCGGTGACGTGCACTGCTCCGACATAGGCGCGAACCCATATCGTGTCGGGGGAGTCGGCTAATTTCAGTTATCGTTCGTAGATGTGATATCTACCGCCTGCATACCAGCAGTAACTATCTTAGTTGTATAAGACGCGTTATTTATCGCATAGTAGAATGTAGAAGTAGATAAAAATATAAATTAAAATCGAGGCATAGCCAATAGATTGCGCCGTAGTCCCTATGGTTAGGTTGTCAGCATTACACACTTCATACGTGCAACGACCTGGGTTCGCGCCTATGTCGGAGCACGTCACTGATAAGATGCAGTACATCGAACCCCACTTTGGGTCTGTCGTTGTCCGTTGCTGATGCAATTGCTTGATTCCATCTTATTCTGGATTCTATCTTTACCACGAAAAAGTGTATTGAACGGGTATTTAAATATATCTATCTCCTCTTAATGTCATATATATATATATATATATATATATATCCGTAATCCTGTCTGTTTGTTTGTTCACAATTTGATTAATATATACAAAACTTCCTGCTGAAAACGGTTATCTATATAAATTTTATTTACTATAAGATTTTCTTTATAAATAAATAGCATCACGATCAATATATATACACTATATTGAAGGCAATGTACATAATAGAACTAATCTAATTTGCATATTATATTAAAGAAAATCTTTTTAAATATTTCGCTCAATTAAAATGACTGGTTATAGTAATGTAATTGATGTAATTGTTCTATTTAAGAGTATTATTTAAAGTTAATTTATTTAAATTATTTTAATTCAAGTTGTTTTGTACTATTTGCTAAACTGGCACATTTTAAGTAATTTTCACTATTTCACTTCCGGTTATGAACGGATATAGTTTTTAACCAAATCGAGAGATATAGTGATAAAATGATTTGTTTTAATTATTTATTTTCTATAAATGTAAAAGTTACAAATATTGATAAAAAATAAATAATTAGGCTAAGGATGATTTTATTTTTCGACGAAATACTTTAAATCGTTAGCCCTCTATTAAAGTCTCGGCTAAAGATGTTGATTCATTGTAAGGTGTTAGCACGTTTACCAAAAGGTTAAAATTTATTTCCTACGGACGATTTTAAAATCATTTTTCAACTATTCACTTGACTGTCTGAATTTTATTATCGTTTCCATAATACTTTGAAAAAGAAACAAGGTAAAGTAATGCTTTTTATATCAGATATATTCCTACGCGTTTTTTTTTTTTTTTTCACTTTTTTTCTTCGATTTTCTTTTGAGAAAGATCTTATGTTTTCCTGTCTGGGTAATTGATTCAGTTGATAATATATATTTGTGTGGGGGAGTTTCGACGTAATTATGTTTTTTTTTCGGGGGGAGGGGGTGTCGCTTTATGTCTCAGCGTCACTCAAAGAAAAATAATTGCAGAAGTACAAAAATGCGGGTGTTTTTATCTGTTTAGTACTTCTGCAGTTTAGGAACCGTGCTATTTTTTTAGATATGATTTACAAGTGTAATTCAATTTTTGCCGTATCTTTTGTTTATTAAATTTTTATGTGAAAGTCCTTCCTTTATTAAAAAGGGGGTACTTTTTATATACACAACCAAGCATAGTTTATCCGCAAAAATCCTAATTTACATTTTTGGGAGCAACACAAACTGAAAACGGACCTGTACAGTTTTTTTTTTCTACGTAATGTAGAACTTTCGTTTACAAATTTTACCAGTGGTATCTTTTTCACATTTTTGACATCATCACTAATAATTTACCCCTATTTAATCTAATCTATATACCTATAATTCCGTATTCCTTTGGTGTGTAGTGATATTCATATTAAAAACGACATTTTTCTATTTATTTAAAGAAAATACAATTTTGTTATATATGGGTTATCGAATTGCATTCATTAGCAAAAGATCTAACTAATTTGCATATTCTTTTAAACATTCATTTTTAATTACTTCCCTATTAGTTTTTTCGGTTTTCTTATAGGGTGATCACCTTTAGTTAACTATTACGTGTAATTATATTCATGCAGATATTCTACATGCATTTTTATGCAAATATTCCGCAAGTTTATACATAAAAAGTTTATGCATAAAAAGCTTACAATGAACCCAAAATCGTTTCCATATATATTCATGTATACGTATATATTTTTGTTTCATCTATCTGTCTGTCCGTCTATCTATCTATCTATATATCTATAAAAGTGAACGTGTGTGTGTGTGTGTGTGTGTGTGTGTGTGTGTGTGTGTGTGTGTGTGTGTGTGTGTACATTTCCTTACGCAATAACTCTGTCAATTTTTGTCTATAGACTCGAAATTTGAAATACAGGGTACTGAGATTTGGGAAAATCGATGTGACGGGGGTCAGCCAGAAATTTTGCTGTTAAGGGGTCAAATTTCAACGATTTGATCTTTAAGAACTCTACCGAACTCCTCCGACAATTTTAGGTCTAGAAACTTGAAATTTTAGATATAGGTTCCTTGAACATGGATCTAACTTAATAACTTGATTTGAGCCCCAAACAATAAATTTTAAGGGGTCATAATAAGGGTCAAATTTAAAAAAATTAACCATTTTTTTTTATTTTTTTGCTTTTTTTGCTCAGCATACACCCCCAAACACCCGGGCAACGCCGGGCACCCCTGCTAGTATATATATATATATATATTGAACAGGTCGGAGTGATCATGCTTAATTGTCTTTTTTTGTAATTTCTCAATTTTTCGTATGGTCGTTCTAATATTTTTACACACAAGACGCTTCACTATTTTAATTTAAATGTAATTCGAACAGAAGCATGTATAAGCATCCAGATTTTAAACGAAACAGTAATCAGAAACTGCATGAAGACGACTGAAGAGATCAGTTGAAAGTACTTGCAAAAAAAAAGAACAAACAAAAAACAGATAGACGAAAACAACTCTGGAACTTTCTACACAAATTCAACTGAGATATTAGAACCCTTATACGAAAAATGGAAAAATTACAAAAGACGATTAAGCAAGAACACCCCGTGTTGTTCAACAATGTATGTCTACATGAAAACATGCTGCCTATATATATATATATATATATACACACACACACAAAAGGAACTTTGTGTTTACATGAGTTCGTCCCTCATAAACTCGGAAACCAACACGAAGGTACTTGATGTGTCTTTTAGTGTTCTTAGGGAGCTTTTGTATGGGAATGCGTCTGATAACTATTGAAAATCGATAATCGAAAAAAAATTGGATTAAAGAAGGAAATCCGATTTTGTCCAAAGTTAACACTTTTATACAACCTAACATCACAAGTGCATTTGAAAAGTTTTATCACCGCACAAGCAGAAAGGTTCAACCTATAAAATCTACTGTAGATTCTTTTATGACAGGGACGCATTCGAAATGAATGTTTCTTTTAGAGCAGAATTGAACTATGATGCTTGACTTTTGTACGTTTAACTATAATTCAACTAATTATGTAAAAAATAACTTCATAAAATCAACAGTTGGTTCTTTGATAAAACGGAGGCGCGTTCAAAATGAATGTTTCCTTTAAAAGCACAATTCAACCATGAGATTTGATTGATGCATTTTCAACTTTAAGTAACTCCATTATTTACAGATAATTTTATAAAATAAACAGTAGATTCTCTACAGTGCAGTATATTATAATATATTGCGGACTACGTCACTGCGGGGAGGCTTGTGAAACTTCCTCCAGGTACTCTGCGGAGATGTCCCTAACTAGAGCAGGCAATCAATTGATTTGATTTAAAAATGAGCAATTTCGCCGATTTCGATGACAATAAAGGTATTGGAGGGTGGAATATTTGTTGATCATCATTTAATCCCGGACAATGTTGAGTCTTCTGCTAATATATATGTATATGTCATCCGCAATACTGTTTCGTTGTATCACAACTCATCAGTGCGGCTAAACTTACCTAGCCGAGAACTGAACCTTAATAGTCGGCAGTTCTACTCACTGGCCAATGGGAGCAGTGCTCGCAAATGATCTCAACAAATGCCCATTTCAATGAACACTTGTCTACCACTTTTACAGTGCTCGAGCTGTTTGTTTATTTACAAACAACAAATAGCGAGCCTTGCTTTATAGCAATTTAGCTAATATATATATATATTAGCAGGAGAGTCCGGGTTTGCTCGATATTTAATGACAAACATTATGTTCATGAGACTATATTATTTTTTTTAACTTTACCGCCTTAGAATGAGACACTTAGAGATTCAAGACAACTTCCACTGCCTTCCTCAGATTATTTTATACATATGATTTAAATTTCATAAAAATAGTATATATTTAAAGTTTTAAGCAAGTTTCTATTCCCATAGCTTCTTTGTGGGGAGAGGGAGGTGGTCGTTTACAGATTCGAAACTACTTCAACTGCTTTTCTCTAAAAATGCTATACGTATACAATTTAAATTTCATGAAAATAAAATATATTTGATGTTATAAGAAAGGTTTTGTCCCCCATAGCTCCCTTACGGCTTAGAAATTCGAGACCACTTCCATTATTGTCTCCGGAATGTTTTATATACAAAAGTACAAAATACCCATTTAGTGCTTGTGTAGGTATATAATGAACACACACACACACACACACAGACGCGCGTGCACGCACGCACACACACACACACACACACATAATAATATTAATTGAAATATGAGGAATAAAAGTTATATCTAACTTTCTTATATCTACAGAACAATATAGTAAAGTTGAGGGAACTTTAAGAAAAGAACTTTTTAGACCATGATATTTCGAAGCTAAATGGTTCTCATCAGAAGAGGAGAAAGGCAAGAATTATACAAAATGCAAGTATAGAGAAAACAGGTTTAATGATATTTAGAAATAAAATAAGAATAAAGGAATAAGAAATAGTAATTAAATGTGGGTACAACATATAAAAGTGAATCGGAAGGGTAGTATATATGCAGGTAATATTTAAACAGATTATAGGCCACTGAAATAATTGAGATCATTAAAGGAGAGTTAATAATAAAAGAAGAAAGGAAAATATGTAGTTGAGTGGAGGAAAAGTGGTGTACTCTTTTGAACATAGCTAATGAGATTAGACCCTCAGGCTCTATCCAACTAGGGTTATATGACAAATCTAAAACTCATAAAACAAGAAGTCTTTAAGGCTCATTCTTTTTTTCTGGAAGGGTCATTCGAACACATGGTTGTAAAATGGATCTTCAATATTCTACAGTAAGTATTAAAGCATTATAATAAATACTACCTAAAAGATCCGTTATATTTTGCAAATGTTATTCAGACAACCCACATTTTAACCCCCCTTTTTTTATATAATGAAAAAGTCCTTTTGCACTCAATTTGAAGAAGGAGGAAAAAACACTTTGTTAAAAACAAAAACTCAAACCATTCAATTAGATATTTTTAATTTCGTAATTTGGTTAAGAAAATGGTCGTAGTTTATTGTCTTACCCGGGACATTTTTTTCTTTTTTTAGTTTCGACTTCTCATTTTGGGTTTCTGAAATTCGATTTATTCAAACAGTTCAGCAATAAAATGTTTTAATCATATCTTTGATACAGGTTTAGTACAAATGTCGGCGATATTAGTTTCAGATTCTACATAATTAAGAGTAATAGATTTTTTTACTGATTTCAATTCTTATGAAATTATATTTGATATCAGTATGCTTCGATCTTTGATGAATCATAGTTATTTGTTCATAAGATACTACTCTGGGTGTCACAATGTATTACTAGTGGGGTTTTTTTTTTTGTTTTTTAATACTTAGATTTAGTTTTAAAACAGACTTAAGAAGAGTGTTTAGAAAAATTGCCTCTTGTCCTGAGTGTAAAAGTGCAATAAACCCTGATTCACAGGTAGAAAGGGCCACAATCTGTTATTTTCTTTTTTAGTTTTCCAGGAAATCATAGGTCCAATCTTTGACAGTCTAAAACAGTATCTTGTTATTCTTTTTCGATCCACAGATCCAATCTGAATCTGAATCTGAATTTAGTTTCGATCTCTGTATTTTTATTTATATCAGTCTCAATACCTTATACGTGGTTTAGAATCTTGCATTCCAAACTTTAACAGGATTTTGTCAATGTACCGTGATTGGTTCATTGTTATAGTTTCATTTTCACGAGGAAATTTTATACCAAGGAACCATGATAACTGTCCAAGATCAGCAATTTAAAATTTTTTATTTAATTTATTTTTGATATTTAAAATTGTTATCACAATTTGAGACGAGTAATATATTGTCAACCCCAAAAAACAAAATCAACAATTTATTACCTATATTTTTTAGTATACATGCACGCGTCTACGGGACACTGCCTGAATTTTTGTTATATTAAATAATTATGGAGTATTAGATTCCAATTGTGAGCGCTTTATTTAGACCGATTGGTGGCTTATTCAGTTCCCATACGAAATCTTTATTTTTCATTTTAAATTCCTCGGAGGGGGGAGGCATATAAATCTCACAGTCAATCGGAGCTTTTAAATAAGCATTTTTTACATCCATTTGATGTATTTTTAAACTGTATTGAGCAACAAATTGCAATAAAATTCCAATTGTCGTTAAATTTGTTGTTGGTGAGAATGTGGTAAAATTCCAATTGTCGTTAAATTTGTTGTTGGTGAGAATGTGGTAAAATATTCGACCCCAGAAATTTGGGAAAAACCTTTCGCAACAAGTCTTTCTTTAAAAATTTCACTGCCAAATGCCGTGTTTTTTTTTTTTTTTTTTTTTTTTTTTTTTTTTAATAAAACCCCAGCGAGAAGAAATGATATTCTTATCCTCTGGTTTCGGTACCATTTCATGTGTATTATTTTCAGATAAAGCTTCCAATACGGATTGCATAGCTTTTTTTTTTTCCATTCTTCGTAATTTTCTTAATCATCTCAATAAAAATTTCTGGTGCGCTTTTCAACGAGTAACAGTAAACTATTGCGTAGTCTTACAGCTTTTCAATTTTTAAGAAGTCTGGCCTTTTTTTTTTTTTATCCCTTATCGGGTATCGACGTATCGGGTTAATATTTACGTCAGTAGATTTACTGCAATTTTCGTCATTATTAATAGTTTCGTTGTGAGCAACAAAAACACTAAGTAACATTTCCTCACATTTTGAAATGAGGAATACAGCACTGATTTCTCGTGTTTAATACGATGGTTAATTTATAGAAGTTCAAAGTCTTTACTAGTAAATTCAGTTCCATTATCTGAACGAACACATTTTGCTAAATCATCTTTGCTTTTGTTTTTTCTATTATCCTAACTTTTTGTTTATGTTAAAAATTCCAAAGTTATTATATAATATAAAATTTTTACATAAATATTGTGATGGGAGGATTCCAACATTTTTTCCGATTCCAATTACCGATTCCGATTCTTTATAACTCTCTAAATATTTAACTATAAAAAGGATTATTGTGTCCTGATTACAGTAAAAACTGATCTTAAATGTGTATAAAATTTTTCAAACATAAAAATATGTGAGGAGGTGATCTCTAGATTTTAGTTTTACTGGAAATCTAAATCAGTAAATATGTATTCTTCTGGAAATTAACTACGTGGCTGCGGTTTTGCACGTATTTATTTTACAAGGAGTGGAATTTAAAGAAAATACCTTTTACGTGACAAGGAATTTTGGAATTTCCTATCCGGACAAGCGACGAGGTCTTGCTCCTGTAATACGTGTGTGTCTACGGTTTGCATGCAACGTGGAGGGAAGGAAAATTCTAAAAGAACTTTAAACAAAAAAAAGACAAAAAGAAAAAGGCACGTGCCTGACTGGCTTTCAATTGTGAGTACGTTCCTAAAATTAATTTCATATGCGAGTGTGATTAGGAGATACTACTATTTTGTACATTATTATTGTATTCGTTTATGGATACACACAACTTCTTTGCAAGAACCAGCAGTGTTGTTATTTTTTCATTACATGTTACTTTTTTCATAGGTTGCGTTGGCGTTTAAGTTTAATGCCCGCAAAGGGAAAAATTTGCAACTTATTGTAAATAAAGTTTCTTCTTCGTTTCAAAGCAAGACATTTATATTTTATTCTTTACCCCCTCCCCCTCTTTTGTTTCATGCTTTTTTTTCAGCTTAGTTACTTTAGCGTCGAATTTATCTGGAAGCAGGATAAATTCCGACATTTTGCAAATTTTTCCAGTTTATATAGAAGTGGTTGGAAAATTACTGCTTTTATTTAAATGCATTTTGTCGAATTTTTTATTCATTTTTTCGGAACCCTTTGAAAATTAAGTATATTTCCTTTTTCATCGGGATATGCTTTAATTTATTTTCTTTCAAGTTGGGATTGAATTTAACCTCTTGAAATTTCTGTTAACTTCGCTACCTGAAACTATCAACGTCACTTAGATTCGTTCGACTACCGTGAATTACTTCCGTTAGTTAAAGGCATTTTCCTAATTTATTTTCCCGGGTTTGTATTACTGTACACATAGATTCGAAAAAGTTGTCAAAAAACAAATATATAACAAATAAATGTTATCAAAGGCAAGATAAGTTACTTTTCTACCAAACTGGATATATTTTTTGTTTTTTTTATTCAATGTAACATGTTTATTCAGCTCGAAAAACATGCAGTGTTTACCGATGTATTGGACAATTCAAAATGGCGGCCGACTCTCTCTTAAACACGGTAAGTTCGAGAAAAGGTGTTATAAATAATAAACTAGACAAAATACTGTTAGAAATTCGCTCAATATATATTACCGTGACATAGGTTGACATATATTCGGTTGATTTTTAATAGTATTTTTCGTCATAATTCAGCGTGTTCGATATTTTTCGGAAGCTGGATTTTCCCCACTTTAAGAGACGACTTTTATCTAATTATACCCTCGTGGGGAGCCTAGTAAATGAAGACGCTGTGAACGAAACCGGTATTAGTTATATTTTGGTATTTTTCCTAAATATATTAGAAAAAAAGGAATAAGTATATACCCCATTACTTTGATTTAATGAACACGTGCGTTCTCTCACATGTGTTAAATGTTTCCGGGTTGTGAATTAACCGGACAACATTATTAGAAATATTATATTATTCGTTGAAGATATTTCTTATAATTTTCTATAGCGAGTTTATGCCCATTTGATCTGTGGACTGTGTTATTCTAAGAGTTTGTGAAAAGACAAGCCCCCCTTTTCTTTCTTAGCCCGTATTTGCATTTGGTTATTTGGATTCCTTTGAAGATACACATGTGACATTGGTGGTACGTACCCTCCCCCGACGTAGTTGTATATTTAAACTCTCTTCCCACTTTTTTCCTACGTCGTATTCAGTGAGGATATTGCTATAAGAGTGTTAACGCTATTATTCATTTTCTAGTCAATTAACTTCCATATAGAAGTATGAATTTTAAATTCACTTAATTTTAATTTTGAATTATAGTGACTCTTTTAATTTGTAACTGGGGATTGTACCCCTTAATATTTTCACGGCTCAATACGCTGTATTGGTCTTGTTTTTTTTTTTTTTGTGCTATGAGGAAGGAATTTTATGCAAATACCCTTGTAACCTTTGTGTGTGCATTTTTTGTGTATAATTCTTGAGCGCCTATTTTTTGTATTTGTTTGGATTTATTCCATATTTTTGAAGAAGAAAAAAACGCTGCACGATGTTGGTCACTCACTCTTCCGGATTCTTTGTAAGGAAAGGAAAGTTTTATTTGGGGAAAATTATCGCCGTCTTGGATTTGTTGCGGTTGCAGAGGGAATTATCGCAACCTTATTTTATAACAATGAAGGCCGATGTTGATGAATGGTTAGCATCGGTGGATGATATAACTGAGTTGTTGAGGTGATTGAGGACGTGGGCTGTTCGCTAGTAGAAGCGGATGCTGTTAATGTTGTAGTGTTCTCGTCCCAGGTTCGATTCATTCTTTCGAGGCTGGCAGATGGTGTAGAGTGTGATTCTCTGTGCAACCCTGAGATATTTGAAACCCCTAGGGAGATGCTTGGCGAGTTACCGACTACTAAGCCCGAATGTCCAGACTCTGAAAACTGTTTGCTGAGTGCTGGCAAGTTTGGCTTGGAAGATGTTGCATCACAGTCTGAAGGCAGTGTTGCAAGTGCCACTTCAGAAGATCTGCGTAGTCAGGCGCTGAAGTTTGATTTTTCTGGCGGGCAGTTTGCCTGTAGTATTTTAAAGAAGGTATTGGGAGTGAGATTCCCAGGTATCATGAATGATACCACTCGTCTCCACGACTTGGTAAGTGTGGGCATGAATATTATGAAATTTATGGAGGGATTTCCATGGGGTGTTGGAATTGTTTTACCCTCTAACCATGTGAGTTTGAAAACTCGCATGTGTGGTTATCTTCCACAGCCTTGTCAGAATACCGAGGAACTTAGTCATGATGGTAGGATATTACTCCGGTCATGTGGTTCTGACAATGGTCAGTGGTTAAAGGACAGGGGTCTATGCTATGTGAAAGTGCAAGCTTTGTGCACTTTAAGTGCTAATGTTAGCACTGGGAGAGAGATTCTCCATCAAGGGTATAGGGCAGAAAGCACTATATCCACCTGTGAAGGATTAAAAACCAAGAGGAGAATTGTTTTTGAAGAGTTACGTGAACTCAAGTTGGACTGGGGCGTCCAGATTCAGGTTGAGTGTAACTCGATAAAGAATCCCATGAGGGATCCTGTTGAATTTGCTGACTACATGGTGTGTAGTTCAGCTTCTCCGAGTTCCTATGAGAGTGTAGGATATGTTGTGCAGAAATCACTTGCAGAACCTTCATTCTGTGAAGTTGCTCCTTTAAGTAGGACGGTTCCCGCTTGGGAGTCACATGCAGGTGTTATTGTTTTTGAATATTTTGTAAAGATCTGCCTTGACGTAGCCTACTGCAGTATTGCAAGAGCTATCGAAGTCAAGCTTGATTTGTCCAGGGGTGTTTCTGAGGCGCTCAGAACCATCTTATGCTTAGTTGGGAGTGAGTTTTCTAATGTTGAAATGTTTGTTTCAGTGCTTAACACAAGATTAGATCTCTCCTTGATAGGGATCTTTTTTTTTTTTTTTTTTTTTTTTACATAGGCATCACAACTTATCAAGGCCAAAAGGCCACTCAAGGATAAGGCTTACAGAGTGTACAGTAGACATTGGACAATATAGTAATCATTAGTAATGAAAATTTGGTAAATTTGATAACTTATATAGAACGGCTCATCAAGAACTTATTTATGTTAGACTTGAACACAACCATATGGTAGTCAGCCGGAAAGCAGGAAAAAGGAAGACAATTCCACAGGCGTGCAGTTCTAAGAAAGAAGCTTTGTTCATGGAATCTACGTTTAGGTTTAGGCACAGATAAAGAGTGGGAGAAATTATTGATAGTGTGTACAGCTAGACGAGTGTTTCTTGTGAAAGTTTGGCGGGGGGGGGGACCATAGATTGAAGCTCAGTCGAACACTTTCCATGAAAATAACGATACATCAGAGACAAACTCGCAACATCTCTTCTGTGAGATAGAGGTTGCAGGGAAGAGAAAAGGACATCTCCTACGAGGCTACGAAGTCTATTTTGAACTCTATCAAGGCAGGACAAGTCCTTTCTAGCAGCTCCTGCCCAGATGTGGCAACAGTATTCCATCCTTGGACGTACCTGGCTCTTATATAGATAGAGAATAGCATCAGCAGTGAGATATTTACCGGATAGATAGAAAGATCCCACCATTTTTCCAGCGGCCTTGGCAACAGATTTGATGTACGTGCTCTATTTAAGATCAGGAGTAAAGGTCAAGCCCAGAAGCTTGTCAAAACATGAGGCCTCCTGAAGACGAGAGCCATTCATTTCAATTGATGTCAGATGTGGATTAGAATGTTGATGATGTAAAGAGAGAAGCTTGGTTTTAGATGCATTAAAAGTAACCAGCCACTCCTTTCCCCATTGTACTACGTGCTCAAGATCAGAGGAGAGAGAATTGGAGAGAACTTGGTCGTTTACTGTCTTAGATGTGCTACCATAGATGGTAATGTCGTCAGCAAAAATGATGTAAGGATGTGATTTTGAAGATCATTAATGTAGATTAGGAATAGAGTTGGGCCCAGGATGGACCCCTGAGGGACACCGGCATTAATACTGTGAGCTTCTGATTTCTGCTCATCAACTACTACTCTTATGAACCTATCAGAAAGAAATGATTTAATAATTGAGAAGACATTTCCAGCTATACCATAGCTAGAGATCTTATGAAGTAAACCTTTATGCCATACCCTATCAAAGGCTTTAGATATGTCAAGAGCAATTGCCCTAGAAAGGTTGCCTCCGTCGAGAGATTTGCTAATCCTATGAGATATAACTGTAAGCACATCTGCTGTAGATCTAGCAGAACGGAAACCATATTGAGTGTGACTAAGGTTATTTTTGTTGAGATGGTTGATTACTTCTGTATTTAACACAGATTCCAGCAACTTACTCATGACGCACAGGAGACTTATTGGCCTGTACTGAGAGGGGGATGAACGATCACCTGAATTCTTAAATACAGGGCATACTGATGAAATTTTCCAGGGAGATGGGAAACTATTCTCCTTAAGACAACGTTTAAACAGTTTTGTAAGTATGAGTGCTAGTTCAGGTTGAAGTGTTTTGAGTACTATAATTGGAATACCGTCAGGGCCAGTTGCTTTACTGGAATCAAGGTTTTTGATTAGCTTGGCAACATCACGTACAGATATACGTATATCACATAGCGTGTTTTCTGATACAGGAGGAAATATTGGGGGTTGGCGGCCTTGGTCACAAAGGATAGAATGAGCTGCAAAGTTCTTGACAAAGAGTTTGGCTTTGTTTGATGCTGACGAGATGACCTCAGGTCCATTGATAATAGTTGGGATGGAGCACACGCTTCTGTTCAGGATTCTGTTTGCTATTTGCCAAAACTGGTGGGAACCAAGCCACTGCTCAGCTACTTTGGACTTAACAGATTGAGCATACAACTCTCTTGCGTTCTTTATTACTTGAAAATGGAATTTTGATGAGCCTCCTTCAAAGAAGTAAACCCGGCAAGAAATTAATACCCGGCTGTGATGAGACAGACTTCTGGAAATTAACTACGTGGCTGCGGTTTTGCACGTATTTATTTTACAAGGAGTGGAATTTAAAGAAAATACCTTTTACGTGACAAGGAATTTTGGAATTTCCTATCCGGACAAGCGACGAGGTCTTGCTCCTGTAATACGTGTGTGTCTACGGTTTGCATGCAACGAGGAGGGAAGGAAAATTCTAAAAGAACTTTAAACAAAAAAAAAGAAAAAGGCACGTGCCTGACTGGCTTTCAATTGTGAGTACGTTCCTAAAATTAATTTCATATGCGAGTGTGATTAGGAGATACTACTATTTTGTACATTATTATTGTATTCGTTTATGGATACACACAACTTCTTTATAAGAACCAGCAGTGTTGTTATTTTTTCATTACATGTTACTTTTTTCATAGGTTGCGTTGGCGTTTAAGCTTAATGCCCGCAAAGGGAAAAATTTGCAACTTATTGTAAATAAAGTTTCTTCTTCGTTTCAAAGCAAGACATTTATATTTTATTCTTTATCCCCTCCCCCTCTTTTGTTTCATGCTTTTTTTTTCAGCTTAGTTACTTTAGCGTCGAATTTATCTGGAAGCAGGATAAATTCCGACAATTCCCGATTCCGATTCCGAGTAATCGTATATAACACGAATTAATATTTTCTCTAAAATACCTAATTCGTTTCGATAACATTCTTTTTGTCATCTAAACATTTTTCTATTCACAAGCATTCGCCCGTGATTAGGTACCCGGCGTTATCCGGGAGACCAATAATATAACATTTCCCCAAATTGGCGGCCATGTTGGAAACCAAGTTTACTTGGCTAAATGAAAGTGACGATAACAAATTCATAGATAATAAGTTATACAATCAGTAAACACAAGTGAAAATTTTACAAAAGGTTAGAAAAGTAAGTTTTCTTGCATTTGGTAGCAACTATATGTTGTCTATTTGTTTTTTCCTCTTTTGTCTTTTGTTGTACACTCATGTTTTTTATCAAACACCTTTGATAATTGTTTATATTAGTAGTAGAGGAAGAAAACCTAAGTAGGTAAACAGTACTATTAGTTGCATAAATTAGTTTAAAGGCAATACAGTTGGGAAATTAGTCCAAAACAATTTATTTTAGGTTTACATACTTATTTGTGACTTATTGGAATTTTTTTCAAGTTTAATCCTAGATAACAAAACACGTTCTGTCTGATTTTTTTTAATTTACCATTGAATGAAGTTGAAATATATACGAAATGCGTGTTGCAATTTGTTATAAACGGAAAAAATGGGAAATAACTCTAAAAGGTAGAGTTGTCTCCCGTGAATGGCCAGAACAAACTAAGATGGCGGACTCACATTATTTATAAAACTGTTCTTGTAAAGTTATCATTTTTTCTATTGTTAATAAATAGTTTCAGACTCATACGAAGTGTACTTGCTAATTCTCATAACTAGCAAGAAATCACATAATTCTTACAAACACAACAAATATACGATGAGGTCGAGATAATTGAAGATTTAAAAACAATATTTTCTTGTGACAAAAAAAAAAAAAATAGCATCTTTAAAAAAAAATCTAACGGATATTTTTTTTCTCTCTCTCAAAGAATTTTTATACACACAAAAAAATGAATTATTTTTGTCATTTGTCTTAATTTGCAGAATAGAATCCTTAGAAGTCAACAAGAACAATTTCTGCAGACACAAAACAAATTATTTGAGACTTTAACGAAGCAATTTCACTCGAAATTTTTTAATTCAATTTATAACATTATATAACCAATTCTTAATGCTGCAATATTTTAAGTTATAAATTTATTATATTTTTTGCTAGAATATTTTGTCCTTTTCTTTTCCAGTTTTAACAACTAGTCCTTTACGAGGGGCGTGCAATAGGTAATGCCCCTGACTCACTTCCAATTGTCTGATCTATCTGAAATTTTGCATGTGCAATGATTTATATTTTTACGGGTTATGTGGCAAATTACAGCTCTGAACTAATTGTGGTTTCTGTTTTACAGGTGTTTGAACCGAGTCAGGTGTGAAATGGAGCCTGTTGAATGTCGAGCAGTGATTCGGTTTTTGTATTTGGAAGGACGCACAGCACAGAAGACTTTTGATGAAATGAAAGAAACTTATGGCGAAATATGAAATCCTTCACCATCCTCCCTACCCTCCTGACATTGCACTCTCTGACTTTCATTTCTTCCCAGCCATGAAGTTGTTTTTGAAAGGAAAGCGTTTTCCAGATGATGCAGCCTTGATTTCTGAAGTCACGTTGTGGTTGGAGGACCAATCTAGGGTGTTCTACAAAAACGGTCTCCAGAGCTGCATCAAACGATGGGAGAAATGCATAACTCTGGGTCGTTCCTATGTAAAGAAAGACTAATAACTGTGCCAAGTTTCGTTGCTCTACTGCTATGGGAAGTGGGTCAGGGGCATTACTTATTGCACGCTCCTTGTACTTTTCCATGTTTAAACTTAACCATATTACTTTTCATGCTCGAATTTTTCAATTGTAATACACACTTTAGCGAGTCTGGCGTTGATTTGATCGTCATGGCTACTTTGCGGGAGACGGTCCTGCCAAGCTATGTGAACTTGTCAACTGCATTGAGTCTGTGTCCCCCGATTGAAATGTTGGGTTCTGCATACGGTTTTCCCGGAGCAGGCTGATGCATCACCACAGTCTCCTTGATATTGATATTGATTTTGAGACCAAAATTTTCACAAGCCTCTAAGAATATGTTTGCACTGTGTTGCATGCCTCAGAGGTAGCGTTAAGAGCACAATCATCATCAACAAAAGATCATTACAGTGTCTGATGCAGCCCTAGATTTTGCTTGTATGGATGAAACGCGGAATATTCAGTGTAGCTTAATCGCAATATATATCTTATAAATTACTAACTAGCTCTACCTACGTACTGAGCACTTTTGAAGTAAATACCTAAAGTTTACGCATAAATTTATACTTTTGTATATTAATTTTATGTGAGCAAATGAAGTAGTTATATATATATATATATATATATATATATATATATATTAGACCTCTTCAAAATTGACCTTTTTCTTCAAACATATGGAAACTGATATTATTCCCATTCTCCAAATTAAATTAGCTAAATATACCAGTTATTGTGATCTTGGACCTTGGCTATGCCTGCCTCAAGAGCCATGTAATTTTATTGTTGACGTTTTTCAAAAACGCTGCAAAATATGGGATATTATGTCCTTATTTTCATTGTAGCTTTCCAAGGGTTGATGCTATAGCATTGAGAGTGGTACCAAATGAAAGCTAATAAAATTTTCTTGCATATGATAGTAAGCACAATAAAATACATAAACACCTGTGTAAATTTTAACTAATTTTAATGCACAAACAGCTGGGACACTACAAAAAATCAGTTTGGTAGTATGATAGCACTGCACTGACACATATATTGCATAAGAAACTGTCAGATAGGATGTTTCTAATACATGTATTATCACTTGTTCAAAGTGGCTTTTTTGAAACTGTCAAATTTTTTCCTGTGGTACTCCACAACTTGTAGTAAGCAGCTTTGCTCTGGGTCATTTGTGATCTGAGTTGCAAAGTCACTCATTAGTTTCACACCTCTCTCAGCCACATCATTGGTCACTTTCACTGACCTCACAAACTTCTGTGCATTCCTGTAGCTGTCATTGTCTTCCCAGGTGTCAGCAGGAGTAGTGAGCCAGTCACATTTCACTCGAAGAGCATCAAACAGAAAGTGAGACTCTGGCCCTACCAGGTCTGTGAGAACTGTAGCTGCATTGATGACAGGAAACACTGGCTTGCCTTTCCTGTAACTCTCAGGTTCCTCTGTTTCTGACAGCTTGACTGCGAGCTTCTCTTTTGCAGACTTGGTCATGCTGGCATGTGAACTGAACAAAGTGAATGGCACTAGTTCCTGGGTCAGATACCAGCGGTGGTTGTTCATTTTCTTGAGAACAGAGGTTGCCAGTTCATAGTCATACTGCTTGTATTGCAGCATGTTATTCATAAGCTGGAGGTCATGGATAGGTGCATCAGCTGCAGATGTGGTGGTCACCCAGTGGCTGGTGTAGAATAAGGCCAGGAACTTGTTCATCCTCTCCAGCTTGAAGATAGTGTCCGTGTTGTATTTTAGTTCCTTGGAAAACATGAGCATCTTCATACAGTAAATGTTCCTGGCCATCCAGCGGGCTTGGTGAATGGCACCTGGCTTGGCCCAGTGGATACCTCGAGGAGGTTCCTTACCAAGCAGGATCAGGCACAGCTCTGCCACCTCTCTGTAATCTGCCCTCGGATTTGCTTCCTCAAGGAAATTGCTTAAGACTGCAATTGTGCTTGTCTTCTTCTGTTTCAAGTCTTGTTCAACTAGGCACAGAACTCTTGGGCAGTCCTTAACCAACTTGTCCCACTTCTCTTTCACATTGCTGAACATTGGGTTGTCAGGGCTCTTGACCTTGCTGAACACAGCCTCCCATACACTTCCAATTATTACCTCTGATATGTGATGGCGATAAGCGAAGTAGAATACCTTTTTGCCTAGTTTTTCTTCACCAAGAACATCCCGTAGAAGTTTTCCATCCCAGTGTAGTGTGCAGTAATCTGGCGGACTTTCCTTGAAGTTATTCATGTAACTTTGGCACAAGTTATGACGAGACTTTATCCTATTTCGTCTTGTAGTAGAGGCTGATATAACAAAGTCATCAAGATCTGCACATCCTGCCTTCAACACTACAGACACCATGGCTGTAGTCTGGTTGTCAGAGAGTGACAACCGATCTGCAGTGCTACAAATCTCTTCATTGGTCATAACTGAGTGTGGAAAGTGTAAGGTTATCGTTCTTGGTTTTGATGAACAGCTTGGTGTTGTCTCAGTGTATTCTGAACCCTCACTAGTACCAGAGCCTTGACTGTTCTCTGGGTCTTCATCACTTGAAATTTTCCAAACTTCTGCTGCTGCAGCAGTCACTGATGATAACATTTTCTCTTCTCTTTCTTCTCGGAAGCTTTTCTCTCTAGACTTCTTCTCAAACACCTTATCATGACCTGACATGTGTGCCAGGCGAGTGGTCTGTTGGTCCAAGTAGAAATTGACGTCCTCTTCCTTGGTCTCCTTTGTGAGAAGCCTGTTGCTTCTTATCTCCTCCACAACATCCTTTGCTCCAATATCAAATAACTTGTCTAAGTCCTTCAGAAAGTTAGCTCGTTTCTCTTCCTCTGGTTTGTTATTTCTTCCCTTGTTTTTAACAATTTTCCTGTACTTTTCATGGAGGATCATGAAACGGTTGACTGCATTTGGTCTAGTTAGTGTTTTAATCCTTGCCATATTCCAGAATGGCAAAACGACATCCAATGTATCATGGGCTAAAGACCTATTGTCACTGTTGGGATTATCATTCCTCAAATGCAGGAAACACTGGAACACCTGGCGATTAGTAGGAAGTTGAGAGCCCCTAATGCTGGAGCTGGGTTGCCCAATGAGATACACATCACTGAAGTACCTTGTGGCAGGAATTGCCACCTTTCTTCTCTTTTCAGTTGGTTCATCCCGTTTACTTGTATCGCTGACCACTTTCCCACCGCGTAGTTGTCTTCCAGATGCCATGTTGTCAGCAGTTCACAAATCTTAACAAATCAGCTTTAACTTACAATCTGAAATGAAGAGATAAAACATACTTAGTGATAATAAATTATATACATGCATTAAGAGTAACATTTTTGAGATAAAGTTATGTATTATATGATGGCAGCCTTTCCAAGCATAAAAAATATATAAGTTTGTGCATTAAAATTAATTAAAATTAACACAGGTGTTCATATGTTTACTACCATATGCAAGAAAATTTTATTAGCTTTCATTTGGTACCACTCTCAATGCTATAGCATCAACCTCTGGAAAGCTACAATGAAAATAAGGACATAATATCCCAAATTTTGTAGCGTTTTTGAAAAACGTCAACAATAAAATTACATGGCTCTTGAGGCAGGCATAGCCAAGGTCCAAGATCACAAGAACTGGTATATTTAGCTAATTTAATTTGGAGAATGGGAATAATATCAGTTTCCATATGTTTGAAGAAATAGGTCAATTTTGAAGAGGTCTAATATATATATATATATATATATATATATATATATATATATATATATATATATATATATACATTTTCAATGAAGTTGTATATAACTTCATTGAAAATGATGACTAGTGGAAAAAAAAGAAAGAAAACAAAATGAAAACATAAAAAACAGGTTAATATGACATTTCAAAACCTGATACTACACTTTGATTGTACTCTGAGACAACTATCTATATCGGAGAAATGAGACAGATACAGTTTATGTTTTTTAATATTTCGAAACTATTTGCCTTTTCATTGTAAAATTTATGATCGTATTTGTATATGTTAGCAAATATCTTCAGATTCTTATTATCGTCGTTACTAGAGAGAGATATGGGCGGGTGGTTGGGTATCCGCACTTATCATACCTCGCCAACCGAAATTGGCCGGTATTTCCTTTATTTCTTCTTTTCTTTTTGGATCTTTGTCTGTCTCTTCGTTTTATAGTCATCGCGAGGTTGAGTTGGAGTTGATTCACACACACACACACACACACACACACACACACACACACACACACACACACACACACACACACACACACATTTTTTTCAAATGAGCAAAAAATTTCTTGGTATTTGTGTAGATTGGTGATTATTTAATCCAACGCATTTCAGGTGAAGACATTATCACTTACTTACGTGTCACATCGAAATAAGTACTATATATTCTAAAAATTACAAAAAATTATCCAGTAGGGAATGTACTATATGCGCTTTGAACAAAAAATCATCAACAAGTTCTTAAAAATGTGTTTAAAAATGACAAAGCCTTAATGTAAGTCAATTTAAATCAAGGGAGACAAGTCAATTTGTCATACTGAATTGTTCGCACAACTCTTCCACATCAAAACATACTCATATAACTCAATAATTTTTGTTTTTACTTGTAATCGTTTTTTACTGGATCATTTTTCGTAATTTCTGGAATTTATACTAATTTCGACATGACACATAAGTAGGTAATAATGTTTTCACGTGAACTGCGTTGGTTTAAACGATCACCAATGTACGTAAGCACTAGATCATTTAGTCAATTTGTGGCGTTTATGCATTATCATTGTCGAAATGAGTAAAAATTACGAAAATTTACGAAAAATGATAGAATATACGATTTGCTAAAAACTATTATTTAAAACATCGTTATTATCGTATATTTTCGACTCGTTATTTTCTCATCTGAAACAGCAGAGGTTAACTGGAAACAAGATAGATAAGTCTTGTTATCATTACGAAATTGGCCGCAATAGAAGAAAACCTATAAAACTGCATTATTCGATGAATTTAACACTTGTATTGTAATTATTTTTTGGTGCTCGTGCACTTATTGATCCGCGCAATTTTTTAAATAGTATTTTCAAGTTTAATTAAACTGTTAGGTTAAAGTACAGAATAGGTACAAAATGCCCTCCCCATGTTAAGAATGGCTTTCTAAATATCCTTATTGTTTCAGCACGGATCAATAAGTGAACTAGTACCTATTTTTCTACTCAATAATTTACATTTAATTTTTTCACTAATTTCGACATGACACGTCAATAGTGTTTATTTATTTATTTTTTTTATTCACCCAATTATAATGCTGAGTCATTTTTGGGGCAATTAGGATTGGGACATCCAAGAATCAGAAAATACTGAAAGGACGCATTTTTTTTTTTTGATTGATGCGAGATTCTTTTGTCTTTTACTTCACACTGAACAATAATAACAAACAATAATAACAAACAATAATAACAAACAATAATAACAAACATTTGATTTTGTAGTTTTAAAAAATGTTTATTAAACATTTTTTATGCACTTTAGAGTTTTTTATTTTATTTATTTTTTTATTAAGTTTTTTCAAACAAAATTTATGAACAAACGAAATAACAATTTAAATACATAAATCTGTTAATCAAACTTTTTATAAATTTACGAAAGAAAAACAAAACATTGCTGTTTACTTGTGTCTTTATGGGAGCAAAGTTTAGATACAAGGTCGGTGTTTAAAGCAGGAGAATATTTATTTCAGGAGACAGGAAGTATTTATTAATAAGCATGATAAAACTTTAAAATTTTCTCTGCAATGTCTCGAGTCGCTAAATTTAATGTTTTATGAAAATATTGGCACACTAAAATACTCTTTTTTTTTCAAAAATCTCATTCATTATTTAGCTAGGATCAAAGTGTAGTATCTGTTCTGATACTATTTTGCATCTTTCTTCTTCTTGACTAATGAAGAAGATTTGCTCATCACAGACACAGCAGAATTATGGTTCAACTAAGAGCGAGGCCTTTAGACTAGGAGCAAAGTGTAGGGCATGTCCTAGTATTTTGTCTGTCCTCAAGCAGTGAAGAAAACCTAGGCCTAGGAAATTTTATATTTTGTTCAAATCAAGAGTGTCTTTTTGTTCTTTTTTGTTTTCTTTTAGTAAATTGGGATGGTTCTTACATTAAAAACTGACATTGTATCTAACTCTGCCCTCGTGAAATGTTTTTTTAAATCTATATTAATTCATTTCGTTTCTGTATTATAAAAGAATTTTTAAATAGAATTGTGTGTATTTTTTTAAAACTTTTGTTGTGTTTGTAACTAAATATTTAATGACATCCCCCACTTTTTAATATATAGATCTACGAAATAAACCACTTATTTAAATGTTTTTTTTATGTTCCATTTATTCATATATTTTGTTTTTAAAAAAAGTTGATATAGTTTTTAAAATTAAAAAATATATTATTTGCATAAATTTCTAAAATTTACGAAAGAGAACATTAAAAAAAAAAAAGAAAACTGTATGTGTTTTTATGGTTTGTTTATAAGTTAACCAGAAGTACAGAAATCTGTGTCAACCGAACATGTTCCGTATGGCATTTGCTGATTCTGGGGTGCTTCAAATCGAATTGATCCTTATTTTCTTATTGTTGCACTAGGTGTATCAGAATTTTGGGGAAATTTTTGACACCCCTAACAGAAAACTGCGAATAACATATTAAAAAAAAAACTCATAACCCAAAAGTGGGTTGTTTATATTCTGTATGGAATATACTTCCAAAATAAACTATTAAAGTTGTTTAAAAAAATAATAGAAATATTATTTTTTTATTTAAAAAAAAAACAAATAGTGTTTACAAAGTGCCGGTGCGCGTTCAACCAGCCATTTTTTTTACGTATTAAATCAATTTAATTTTACGAGTGAAAGTTTTTTCAATTTTAAACTTTAAAAATCTATCAAAATTTTTCTTTGGTTCAATTTTTACGATATTTTCAGGGTCAATGTGAAATTTTATGCTCTTTCCTGAATAATAATAAAAACTGAATAAAATAAACTGAATATAAACGTTTTTTTTTTAAATTCACCCCCCCCTCTATTTTGAGATATCTATTAAAATTTAAATAATTCATTTACGTACCAAAGTTTTATATATCAAAAATTGAAGATAAAAGGTCAATAAATAAAATATTCTAATTCAAACCAAAAAAACGAAGTGTTTTTTTTTTAAATTTACCTGTAAAGTCCAAAGTGTAAAACTTTTTTTTCGAAACAACGTTGATTTTTTTTTTTTAGTGAAAGCTCATGTTATGCTTATATCGTCAAGTAATAACCAGACGTTGACGGCAATTTTTTCTATTTCATTCAATGTTTTCCTTCTTTTTTTTTTTTTAGAAATTTAAAAAAAAAATCACCCGATAAAGTAGAAATAAGATATAATAATCAAAACCTCGTGTATTTCATTAAGATAATTTAAAAAGAACTCGGTCGACTGGGTTTGTTCAACGGGAAAAAACATATAAGTGAATGTGTGCTTTTTTTCAGCTACGGAGGCCGAAAAATACTAATTTTGATTAACAGCACACAATAAAAAGACATAGTCTGGCGTTTATAAGTCACCGTAAGATAATCGCGAAAAAAAAATCAGAGATTTCTTTCCCTTTATTTGAACAGTCAATAAATCTGAGTTCGCAATTTTTGTTGGAATCCTTGTTTAAAAAAGTATTTTATTTAAGAAGGACATGAAATATAAGTATAATTATGGATAAATTCTTAACAATGAACAATGGAATACACATTAATTAGAATTTTTTATAGGTAAGTGATTTTTTGGAATTTATATATATTTTTATAATCGAACTAAGTAAAATTTCGTTGATTTTCTTTAAATATTTTTTAAAGAAAATCGATTTAAAAAACAAATATTGCATAATTTGCTATTAAACTTGTTATCTTTTTAAAATTTGGTTTTTGTTCCTTTAACTGAAAAAAATTAGGGTTTGAATTCCATTTTTCAAGTAGTTATAAGCTTCGAAAGATAGTAAGTTGATTTATTCAAGTTCATAAACGGCATTTTTAATGGCCGATTGTGATACAGCTATCGTTGCACACTTCTCACCAAAGACAAAGGTAAACACAAAATCAGTTTTTAATATGACCGTGAGACCAAAAATAAGACCTTCCACAAAAAAAAATAAAAAAGAATCGCATATTTTATAAAATCAAAATGGAATTCAAATGAAATAAATTAAAATAGAATATAAATTTACAGCTAATAAGAAGAACTAAAAATAGCAAAAGTATAAATGAATCCGCAAAATATTCGGCGTCAAGCCTTTTCATACTTATATAAGAAAAATATATATCCCCACGTTAGTTCATTTTCTTAGAAACTTATTACCACAATAATCATACAACTGCGTTGAGAAATTTAAACAACAACACACACGTCAAATAACCACTACTGGAAACAACGTACACATAAGATGAACTGTTCAAGCTCACATAATCAGCAGCAGCCAACCACTTTATTTATTTCAACCGAGTTATTCTGAATTCAGTTCTCATCATTTGAACATATAAACACTGTATACGATCATTCTGACGCCATATGCTTCTACGTGTGTAAGAGGTAAGTAAAGCGGGATATTGTATCCTTCCAGCTCGTGGTGAGCTCAATACAAAATACAAATGCCTGCGCCCATGTTTTCCGTAAGTACAGAAATCAGAGAAGGTTACTCTGGCTCCTCCCTGTCCAGGGGAGATCACTCTAATTGTCAAGGACAGATAACTCTTATACCTACACATGCTCCTCTTCCTCATGGCCACAAGATGAATTGTTGTGGCCATCTTCATGCGTCGTAAAAAACTCGTGTGACTTTCCGCGCATTTGTGGTGATAAATTCCTTGGTGCTCTAGTTTTCCAACATGAAGGTTTCCTTAACGGAAGAGGACTGACTTGGTGTATATATTCTTTCGTGGTATCATCAACTTCCATTTCTTCTTCATGCTCGCTGGGCGATTCAATGTTGATGTGCCGTTCAACCTCCATTGCTTCCTTAAGAAATTGCTCATGTGCAGATCAGGGTTTGTAGATGGGTTCGAAGTTCTTGGTGTGACGTAATGTGGGTCATCCACAACTGGGTACGATTGCGCAATGTTACTCTATTGTCCCCATCTATTCACACTTGGTAATGTCGGTTCTCCTGTGTCTCTATTACCCCGTCAACCGTCTTCGTCTATTGACGTGGATAGTTTCCATCCTGGTTCTAGATCTGGACAAAATCTCCAGCTTGGAGTTCCTGGAGCGGACGACAATGTTAATTGTAGAACTATTCGTTCCGTATACGCCTCTTGGCCATTGCTACCTCTCTTAATTCACCTATTTCTCTCCACTGTTCTTTGTTTGGTATTTATTCTGTAAGATTAGAAGGTGGTCTTTAATGATCAGACAATATAGCATTACGGCTGGGGACATGTTATGGTCTTGGACAGGGGTGTTTCGATGGGTTAGTAATGTCCGAGCAGCCCGATCGTGGTATAGGCGGCCATTACCGTCCGTGTTGTCGGCTAGTATGCGCTTTGCGGTTTTAACGGTTACCTCTGCACGACCGTTGCTTTGAGTATAATAATACGTTTCTGTATACCCCGGTTCCTTTAAAAGGTGTTGTACTCATGGGACTCAAACGATAGTCCACCACCCGAAATTTCTCAAAGTATAGCATACCGTTTTGGCCCTTCTCGGCGTCATAAAGACAACTTCAACCCATCCAGTATATCCGCGTACGCGATAAAGTTTCTACGCTTGGACGTAATGGGTAAGTGCATTTACAAGTTTTTTGGGACCCGTCCGAAGGTCGCATGACTCTTGGGCATCTGCTGTAACTTAGGGGTTAATTCTTGGGCACACACCTGAAATTGCTTCCCATCCCATTCAAGGTGAGGCACGTTCGTCTCTTATCGTGTTTGTGAGCAGAAAAGGTATCCGTAGTACGATTCGTAAACATAAACAACACTCCACTCGACACTTTGCTTGTAGCTTCCGTTCCTGACTCCTTAAATTTATGGCATACCTTTTTTAGGTGCCTCACCATTCCGCAAAAGTGGCACTTGAGTCCAACTGATGGACAATCTTTTCGATTCATCGATCCTCCTGGGTGTGACGTCTTTCCGCAACCGTTACAATGTTTAGTATATCATGGAGTTAAAGGAATCGTAACTAATGAAGAAAGTAATCCTCTGAGACAGCTAAGCCTTTCCGGCCCTACAAGTTCAAACAGTAACCTGTTTGTTTCTGGTGTACGTTTCGGATTACGGCTGGGTTTTCCAATCCACATACCTCTTTGGCTCGCGCCCAACGGTCCAAGAGTTGCACTCATTCCCCGTCATATATATCCAGTCACATCGAGGGTCGTTTCGTGTTTTTTTTCGTTCGCGGTATGTTTTGACGACCGCGAAGCACTCATCAATAAAAGACAGAGCGTCTGCTCTGACTGTTGTCGATATGCAGGGACTGGGAGAGGAGGAGGACAACAACAACAACAACAACAACAATAACAACAATAATAATAATATCATTATTATTATTAATGATAATAATAATAAGAAGAACAACAACAACAACAATAAGCGGTAGGCGTGGTTTGTTTTATTCGGAAAAAAGCGAGACTAACCGCAAAAATTCCCGAGACTTCAAAGGGTTAAAAGATTAAACTCGGACAGATAGGGGTCCGTGCTTTTGCGCAAAGCAGAAAACCGATGGTAGAAGAGAAAGTTCCTTTCAAAAGGGTGTGAGGCAGAAGGACCCAGCAGTTTTCACATTTCTTTCCTCAGTCTAAAGTTTTCTTTCTGCAACTCGACGAGTTGCTTTAATAAAAACACGTTTTCTGGCTCCATAGTATTTTGACGGTAAATATATCCAATGTCCAATGCTGTTGTACAAGTTTTTACGCTTTAAAATGAAAACCTGTTCTTAGCGCTATGTAAGAGTTGAGTAAGGCGCGAGATATTGTATCTTTCCGGCTCGTGGTTAGCTCAATGCAAAATATATCTGTGCCCATATTTTCTGTATTTATAGAAATCAGGAAAAGGTAGGTTACTCTGGTTCCTTCCTGTCCAGAGAAGATCACTCTGGTCGCCTCCTATTGTCAAGGACAGATAACCCTTATACCTTAAACTGTGTAGACGTGCGTTCATTGAGCGGAGTGTGTGTGTGTGTGTGTGTGTGCTTTGCTGTCTGTAGTTTGTGAATGTCCCTCGTAATGCTTAACAGCCTCCCCAAATGACTAGACAGAATTGTAATGCACAAAAGTTTGCTTGTCTTTGAAAAAAAAAAAAAAACACACACACACACACACACAGAAAGAGAGAAAGCCGTGTAATTGGGGTTTTCTAGTACGCACTAGAATTTTCTAGAAATAAACTGCTGATTGGAGAATTTATTAAATCTAAAATCGATGCGTTAATAACAACGTCCATTGCCACTGCTGCTTCCAACAAGAAAGCGAGAGAGATAAAGAATGAGAAAAAGTTAATCAGTTAGAAGGCTCTAAATCTGACGAACTACGGGAATTTTTCAGCTCCTATATTAGGAAATTACCAAAATAATTAAAGGCTAACATCAAATATCATATTTATGAGATCAAATAATTGGCAATTGGTGTTAGATGTTTTACCATATTTTTACCTTATTATATGTATAGAGTAGCTATATATAATGTAGGTCATATTTATTATCGGCTCTTTAATGGATACAGCACTGGTGACGAGAAGTCGAACTTGTCCGAACGCAACAGCTCAGACAACGAAAACTTAGAATTATGTCAGATACGACATAAGCATTATTACAACTGGCAATGTTTGATTTGCGAAAAAAAGTATGTGGTGTGTTTTGAAAATTGTTAATGAAAATAAAAAACAAAAAGGTCGACTGACTCCCTCTTTTACTTGGTCTTACGATTTTTTTCAAACTATCCGTGTTGAGAGAATGACTTGAAATCCTTTTCTTTTTTCCTCGTCAAGAAACGATTTTTTTGGCAGCTGTTTGCTGAATGAGGTGGAAGATATTAGTTTATAAGAAACTTTGACAAAAAGAAAGTGTCTCTTTAAACTGGATTTCATGATGAAAGATGAAAACTCTGAAGAAATATTGTTCATAGATTATCACCAAATACGCATTTTTAAGTGAATACTGCTAGCTGTTATCTCAAGTGGATACCTTGGCGATCCTTCTGGATGATTGAATGGTAATGCTTAAGAAAAAGCTGAGAATTCAGGATTTGCGGTCGAGGACACATATATTCGAAGAGATAAACAGGGGTAGTCATTGAGAGCTGGCTTTCTGAGCGTGACACATTCAACTTGATTTTCTGAAGTCTGACGGTCAGTTGAGAATGTGTTTGTTTTTTTTTTGTTTTTGAGAGAGAGAGAGAGAGAGAGAGAGAGAGAGAGAGAGAGATGGGCACTTTGTATCTAAGCCTTTGGACGTGTGTTTAGATTTTCAGTTTGCAAATCTATTGTTCAGAAACGAATACTATTGTAACCTCCGACAAATGAGCCTATAACTTGTTTTAAACTAGAATTGTGGTTTTATCTTATTTGGAGGAAGAATTTTTTAGCACTGCAGCACTGACGAAAACCATCCAACTGATGTCGCAATCAAAAAAAACTTTGAACAACTGTAGAGTCGAAGAAAATGAAGGGAGGAAGCGCCCACGTGTCTGCGCGTCATGCCTTACCTTAGAACGCTCCTACGGTGTGCGTATGTGCATGGCTGAAACATGAAAGAAATTCCAAAATGGGCCGTCCTCATCTTGTAGATTGTGCGATCATCACTGGGACCCACGTGACCGTTCTTTGGCTGCTGATTGGCCGAGGACGAACGCCGGAAGGATAAAAGGAGTGTGTTTGGAACATGGGGGTGTCTTTTCTAGGATCGACGTCAGTGTGATCATATCGGTGAACTGCTGCAGCTTTAAGAGTACTTTAGTGTGTGTGTGATTTTTTGGGACTTGCTCGTCTGCTGACTTTACAGGACTTTCTTTTCTGCTGATTCTACAGGACCTGCCCTTCTGCAGAACTTGGAACAAAACTTCAAGCCTTTTCTTTCTTTTCACACGTAGTCGCCTAAAAAGGTAGAATCCGACTTACTTGTGAAACGGCTTTAAGCTATTTCGGCGAAATGGGGGAAAAAATTGACCTCAAATTAATACTGGAGTTCGATGGATCAACCCTGGTACTTGACTGGGCGGAAAAGTTGGAGTTACATTGTGTTTTGTCTGGAGTAATGAACTTCGAATGTGTTGTCCCTCTGCGCTTGTCCGGCGGCGCCTTTGCCGTGTATCAACAGCTCAGCCATGAGGGCAAACAGGACTACGAGACAATTAAGGTGGCGCTGTTCAAGGCATTTGCGATTGACCCCGCCGCTGCTTGGGAGCAACTTGAGGCAAGGACCCTACGTCCGGGTGAAACGGTCAATGTATACTTGGCAGAACTGACCAAGTTAACGGTCTTGTTTGGTGGACTGCCCGAGCAGGCCTTAGCATGCAAATTCCTAGCAGGACTCCCGACAGAAGCAAAGCGACTATTACGAGCCAGCTCAAGTGCGGATTCATTGCCCCTTAATGACCTAGTGGATCGGGCCAGGACTGTAATGAAGAATTATTCCGAGATGAGGGAACCGGTAATTGCTGCTGCCCGGTCCACGCCGAATGATAAGAAACCGTATCAGGGACCCGGTCGACGTGGCGGAATCATATGCTACAAATGCAATGGACAGGGCCATATTGCAAGGAACTGCCGGCAGCAACCAATGGCCGTTCGCTGCTACCGGTGTAAGGAAGCCGGCCATATAGCTCAAGACTGTCCGGGAAACGGAACCGGGGACAAGGTGTCAGCGTCAACCTCTTCCCCACGCAGAAATTAAATGAGACGCTGCCGATTGTTTCGATATATGTCAACGAAACACTGCGCTCAGCACTCCTCGACTCCGGGTGCTCCCACACTATCATATGTGCAGATCTCTGCCACACTTGGAGAAAGAAGAACGTCCGAGTGACTACCATCAGTGGAGAGATGCACACATGTTGCGGGGTGGGCAGCGTAAACATTCGGACGAAAAATGGAATCTCCGCTAACCTAGAGGCGCTGGTGGTACCAGAAAAACCCCTGAGTTTTGACCTGCTCCTAGGATATGATGCCATCAGAGCTCTTGGTGGCGTCTACATAACGGCGACGGGGGTGGTACATTTTCAGGAGAAAGCCTCAGTGTGTGCTGCACTAAAGATCGACCAACCAGACTTCAGCGTCGAATTTGATGAGCAAAAGAGGGCCTGGACTGCCTCATGGAAGTGGTCGGAAGACCGAGAACTGGCCAAACTGCAAAATGGCATAACGGAATACCATGTGCCCGACCACATGAGGCCCGCGTATGAAGAAGAACTTCGCAGATGGATCGAGGATGGCTGGTTGATTCCCTACCCCTACAAAAAACTTGGACCCCCCAAGGGTCTGATCCCATTAATGGCAGTTGCTCAACAGAACAAAGCAAAAGTCAGGCCGGTGATAGATTACCGAGAACTGAACTCATATGTTGATGCGTTCACAGGCGAGGCCGACGTGTGTGCTAGCAAACTGCGAGAATGGCGCCAGCTGGGTTCTAATGTGTCCCTGTTGGACCTTAGAAGGGCATATCTGCAGGTCCGGGTTAGCGAGACACTGTGGCCGTTTCAGACGGTAGTGTTTTCCGGTAGGAGGTATTGCCTCACGCGACTGGGCTTTGGGCTGAACGTTGCGCCCCAAATCATGAAGACGATCGTCAATGCTGTATTGTCACAGGATAAGACCGTAAAAGAGGGGACATCAGCATACCTTGACGACATATATGTGAATGAAGACGTTGTGCCATCATCACGTGTGAGGGCTAAGCTTGCCGAACTTGGACTGATTTGTAAGGATCCAGAACGCTTGGAGGATGGCGCTCATGTTTTGGGGTTGAGCGTTCAACAGGAGCGAGGGACCTTGAGGTGGGGGCGCGGAACTATAGTCCCCGAAATGCCCCATATCCTCACGAGGCGGGCCATATTTTCCCTGTGTGGAAAACTGGTAGGACACTTGCCAGTATGTGGATGGACCCGGGTCGCAACAGCCAGCATGAAGAGGAGGGCGAGTGCAGTGGCCAAAGGCTGGGATGACGAGACGGTGGACAATCTGTTGCTTCGCATGGTAAAGGAAACCATCACAAGAGTCAAGCAGGAGGACCCCGCTAAAGGAGATTGGTTCGTCCAGAGAGACAAACTAAATGTGTGGGTGGATGCGAGCTCCCTGGCGATCGGGGCACTATTGGAGATGAACGGGTCTGTGATTGAGGACGCCTGCTGGTTGCGACCACTGGATGATGCCGCTCACATCAACCTAGCGGAGTTGGATGCGGCGATAAAGGGAGTAAATATGGCACTCCAGTGGAAGGTTAAAGAATTGTGCTTACACACAGATTTGCTGTGCGTGTACCACTGGATAGTTGACACACTAACAGGCAAAGCGAGAGTGCGCACCAAGGCGGCTACCGAAATGCTAATCAGACGAAGGTTGAAGACACTAAGGAAGTTGGTGGAAGAGTACAACCTATCGGTGAACGCGGTACTTGTCGCTTCCACCCGCAATCTTGCAGATGAACTCACCCGTGTGCCCCAGAGGTGGTTCGACGCAATGAAGAAAGAAGCCGAACCAGGATCGTTATGTGCTGCCTCTATTGAGGAGACGGATGAAATCAAGAGGGTACACCACGACACTGGACACCCCGGAGTGAGACGGACATATTATTTCGCACACTTAACAACCCGTCAGTGTCCAAAAACAGAGTAGAATCAGTGGTCAAGGAATGCCAAATATGCCAGTCAATCGACCCGGCTCCCACCAAATGGCAGAAAGGTCAGCTGGAAGTCGACGGGACTTGGAGCCGGCTGGGCATGGACATAACCCACTATGGTGGTCAGCACTTCCTCACACTAATCGATTGCGGACCGACGAGGTTTGCGATCTGGCGACTGTTAACAAGACAGGACTCGGCTAGTGTCATCCGCCAATTAGAGTCTATATTATACGAGCGGGAGCCACCCGAAGAGATTTTCACGGACAACGACACAGCCTTTTGCAGCGGGGAATTCACGCGTTTCATGGACAAGTGGGGGACCTGGCTTAGATACAGGTGTGCGTATGTGCCGAGTGGCAACGGTATAGCAGAGCGGTGCCACCGAAGTGTGAAACGGATAGCAGCAAGGAAGCAATGCACGATTGCGGAGGCGGTATATAGGTACAATACAATGCCAAAGGATGACGCAACTGCTGAAAGTGCACCTGCTAATGCGATACATCGCTATCGAGTGCGTGTTAAGGGCATTGACGCCTGCCTGCCTAATCAGAAGAAGACGCAAGGACGGTACAAGTCAGGGGACACCGTCTGGGTAAGGCCTCTCAATAACCGATGCACGACCAGGTTCAGACAGGGACGGATCACCAACATAATCGGTGAGCAGGCTGTGCTGGTTGATGGTGTCCCACGCCATGTAAGGAATGTCCGGCCCGCCCTTGATATAAACCAAATGGTGAACAGTGAAAGTAATGAATCATCCAGTGATGAAATGTGGATCCGGCCTATGGCTGAGAACCTCAGCACGGATGGCGATAGCTCCAGTACCACTTCTGAGAGCTCGGATGAAGATGAAGATGAAGTGCAGCTGGATGGTAGGACTGTGGACACTGACCCAGGTAGCTCGGAGGAAGATGAAGTGCAGCCGGATGGTAGGACTGTGGACACTGACCCGGGTGGCACTGGTGGAGATGAAGAAGCCCAGCTAATCCCCCTCCGTAGGAGCGCCCACATCAAACGACCGCGGCCGCAATGCCGCATGTGTGATCTTGAGACCAGGGGGGGGTGTAGAGTCGAAGAAAATGAAGGGAGGAAGCGCCCACGTGTCTGCGCGTCATGCCTTACCTTGGAACGCTCCTACGGTGTGCGTATGTGCATGGCCGAAACATGAAAGAAATTCCAAAATGGGCCGTCCTCATCTTGTAGATTGTGCGATCATCACTGGGACCCACGTGACCGTTCTTTGGCTGCTGATTGGCCGAGGACGAACGCCGAAAGGATAAAGGGAGTGTGTTTGGAACATGGGGGTGTCTTTTCTAGGATCGACGTCAGTGTGATCATATCGGTGAACTGCTGCAGCTTTAAGAGTACTTTAGTGTGTGTGTGATTTTTTGGGACTTGCTCGTCTGCTGACTTTACAGGACTTTCTTTTCTGCTGATTCTACAGGACCTGCCCTTCTGCAGAACTTGGAACAAAACTTCAAGCCTTTTCTTTCTTTTCACACGTAGTCGCCTAAAAAGGTAGAATCCGACTTACTTGTGAAACGGCTTTAACAACAAACTAATGATTGCGATTTGTGCGGTGAACGCATGCATACTTCCTTTATAGTTGAAAGTTCTATTTCTGATGTTGTGGACTTTTATTTCGTCATTTTGATAAAAGCTCGTGTTTGTTAGACAGTGCAGAATGTCTTTTAACTTTTTGTTGTCTATGTTTTAATGATTAAACACGTTTTGCGAACACGTCACGTAAAAACTTCACGATAATCGAACGTCGCCAATGTTGGGATAAAGGTGATATTTGAGCCAACATGAGTTCAAATCCTTGTCACCAGTGTAGGTGTCTTTAACGACTGGAAAGATAAGACAGAAGAGAAGTAGAATTTACAAAATGATGCGTTTACAGAAAGTACAGAAATAATGAGTTGCTAGAGACCGTTTCTACTTATAGCAACTCTCTCTGTTACAACCATCATCAATATTGATGGTGTAGTAAAATGATCTGCGCATATAACTTTTTCCTGATTAAACAAAATGGACAGAGCTTCATTTCAAGGACTTCACGTTTGTCAAACGCATTACTGCGGGACTGCTTCCCTGCTAACTATATGCCAACAAGTACCTGTCAGGATTACGATTTGCTATCTCCGGTTAGACCATCTTGCACACTGACATGAGCATCCTCATTTCAGTTTTCTAAGCCTTACTACTTCCATGCTGGCTAATGGCAAATTGGAAGTGGGCATTTTGCTTGTGATGTCATCATAAGAAGATTACATTACTAACGGACTTTTTATATTTGATTTGTTAGTTTTGATTAGAGTTTTCTTCTCCTGGAAGGATTGCCTTCATCTTCGACGGCTAAAGGCCCCATCTACCTCCTTTATGGTAACTCTCTAGAATATCGGAGGGAGGCAATGCGTGATACACCTTGCTCAAGAGAAACCTGGTACTGTAATAAACAGGGGCGTTTAGCTCCCCGAGGTATTATGCACACCAACATACCTAAATGCATACTGCACCCAATATTTTCAAATGGTCACCCATTTGATGCTGGCAAGTATCAACATCACTTAACTTCGGTGATCTAAAGAGAACCGGTGTATCAAGTTGATTATTTCGTATATCGTGAACCTTCTCAGAAATAATCAACTTAGTTCATTGCATCAATGAATTTTGGCTGACACTTTTTCCATTTCATTATCCTTGAGTTGAGTTTACCCTTGATAAGTGGTTGCTAAAAGGTAAAAAATAAAATGGCTAACCAGGCTCTACTCAAAGCGTTATAACAAAACTATTCTTTATTTTAGCTATCCATTCGTCGATTACCATATGTTTGTAGCTTTGTCTCTTCGTGTCTGTTGATTAGTCACGTATATGCTTATCTATTTCAAATGTAAGACCCTTTTCTCTCATCTACTGAGCACTGTTGAAATAAATACTGATACAAATATACCCAGACAATATATTATGTCATCACACACACACATACACGCACACACACGCACACACACGCACGCACGCACGCACGCACACACACACATATCCTTATGGCGAATAAACTAAACAAGAAATGTCTGTATTCATTCAATATAGGAATTTGCTAGTCCGATAAGCGTGACAAATTCATTTAAATGAATATATTTTATAGTAATATTTTATAATAATATTTTATAGTAATACCAAACTGTACTCAGATTGATCTGATGAATTATTTCGTGAAATAATACACAAAGGTTTCCGTGTAATGTACTTACCAGGAGTATATTTTTATATCACTACTAAGCTCTACTCATGTAATAATACTGTGGATGTAAATATTAAAACGATATATATATATATATATATATATGTATATATATATATATATAAATATATATATACACTGTTGATCAAAAATGTAAGACCACTTAAAAATCTTTTTGAAAAAAAAACTTTTTTTGAAGGATAGATTTTAAACATTTCCGACTTTAGGTCACCAATACTGCAATCTAAAAGGTTATGAAAACAAAAAGCTACATTCCAAAGATTTATTTTTAAAATTTACATTTTTATTAAATTAGGCTTTTTACACATGATCCAAATTATAAGACCAGAGACAAAAAATCTATTAATTTGAACAAAAAGTGTATGAAAAGTGCATTAAAACATTCAACAATCAAACTTAATAATGAGTCCTATCTCCACTGCTTTTGATGACTTCAAAAATTCGTTGGAGCATGCTAGAAATAAGGGTTTCCATTAAGGTGCGGGGGATCCTGCTCCAGTTTCTGAAGATTGCCTCATGAAGTTCATTTTTTGTTTAATATTGTTTGCCATTTTGATAAACCTCTCTTGTTATCCATCCCCAAACGTTTCCAATTGTGTTCGTCCGGTGAGCATGCAGGATGTCCGAAGAGATGGACTCCATTTTCTTGTAGAAAGCTCAAGGTCCGTCTTGCAGAGTGGATTGCAGCATTATCCTGTTGGAATAACCATCCATCCCCACACAAACGATGGCCCTCCACCATCAAAGATGCTTTTTGTAGCATGCTAACATAACCAGCTGCTGTCTGACGACCCTACACTACCTGGAGCTTCATCGTCCCTCTGTAAGAAAAGGCACCTCATACAATTACGGACCTTCCACCACTATGACGTGTCGAAAAAATTTCAAGGGGCATGTTTTTGTCATGCCAATATTGGTGGAAGCCATCAGAACTATCTAAATTGATTTTTTTCTCATCAAAAAACAGGATTTTCTTCCACTTCTCAACGTCCCAGGTTTGGTATTCACGACCATATCTTAAGCGGTTCATTTGTGACGTGGAAGCAATCGAGGAATTTGTTTACACTTTTTATTTACCATGCCTTTTTGTTGTAAGCGTCGTCTGATGGTTATTGAACTGCAATCAGCATCTGTAACCGCCTTAATTTTACTAGAAGAAAGTTCTCTGTCATTCATAACAACCCGTCTGATTTTCCTGCTCAATGCAGGAGATATTTTTTTTTGGAGGGGGGGGGGCTATTAAAGGATTTTACTTTTCCATAATTCTCAGTGTTCTTTAGAAAGTTGCAAATAAGTTTTACTGCGATTTACCTTAGCTGCCATTGCTTGCTGTGACAAATGTTGCTTATGGAATCCTAGAATTCGAGAGCGCTCAACTTCGATTAGTTTTCTTGCTTTAGGCATGGTAACACCTTTACACAGTGATTGCTAATCTCTAACTGAACTATAAACATTAGAATTACCATAAATCTAGCAATTTATACCCTTGATCTTTTAATTTTGATCATGTGTAAAAAGCCTAATTGAATAAAAATGAAAATTTTTAAATAAAATTTTTGGAATGCACTTTTTTGTTTCCATAACCTTTTAGATTGTAGTATTAGTAACCTTAAGGCGGAAGAGTTTACAATTTGTTTTATAAAAGGTTTCTTAAATTTTTGATCTGCAGTATATATATATATATATATATATATATATATATATATATATATATATATATATATATATATATATATATATATATATATTTGAATATTTTCCGGGGGATACAGAATTTTATAACGGCTAAATACAGACCAAAAAGCATAATGAATTTAAAAAATAAAAAATGAAAATAAAGTTTAGCTAACCAGGTTTCGTTCCTCACTTATCAAAGTTAAATCGAGGAAAATACGATTTAAAACAAACAAAAAAAATCCATGAATATGGCGGGGGTAGGACCCCCCTAAAAAAAAACAAATAAACGGGGGAAAAATTACATAGAGACTAAATTAAGTCCTAGAAGATTTTCTTTTTGCTTGCAAAGAGAAGGTCTCAATGACTTAATAAAAAGAGTCTCTAAAATTTTCAAATGATAGGGAGAGTGCGACTTACTAAGGATCGTAAACATGTCAGCACTGAAATTCGTGGCACATGCATGGTTATTTATAAGATGGTCGCAAATCGCAGAATCATATGCATTACTCAGAATATCCGAGGGTGAAAAATTTGCATAACGAATCTTTGAAGGCACATGATGTTTCAAACGAAAATCTAATCTTTAAGATTAATAAACAGCGCTTAAAGGAAGAGCACAATAGGTATATGCCTCCCTTTCTATAGTAGACTGTGCTGATTACGATCGGTTAAAACTAGCTATTCTCAAGAGTTATGAGTTAGTACTTGAGGTGTAGCGACAAAAGTTTAGGTCCTGTCAGAAGAAAGAAAGAAAATAAGACATATGTCGAATTCTTCTGCCAAAAGCAGATGCATTTCAACAGGGCGCGGACTCAGATTATGGCAAACTCCGGCAGATGATTTTGATGGAGGAGTTTAAGAGATGCATCCCTGATGATCTAAAAGTGTTTCTGGATGAGAGGCAGATCGTCACAGCATATGAAATGCCGATGATTATGCCTTGACACATAAACGAGGCCGGAATAGGCCTATGAACTCCTTCGAGAATGAAGCCTGCACGAACCCTCCGGAAAATGGGTGGTGCAGTCTCAAACTTGAGATCAGGTCCAGAAAATAATATATATCGACCTCCTAGCCTAAGAAATGGAACCCCAGGTAGTCTGACTCAATCGTCTACCAACCAAAGGGTAGACGGGTGGAAACCCATAATATGACACTACTGCAGGAAAGCAGGGCACATCGCACTAAACTGCCCAACCAGGAAAAATGCTGACTCTATGAAGGGACCCCCTAATAAGCTACAAGGATTCGTCACCTCCCAAAAACTACCTGCAGAACATGACGGTAGTAAAGTCAGAGAGGAGTGTCATTTGTGTCAGAAAGCTTAATACACTCAGTAGATGACCACACAAACCAGCGGCAGATAAAAATTCTGCGAGATACCAGGGCAACCCAATCATTAATTTTAGAGAAGGAGATGCCAGTTGGATCAGCCACTGGTGAATTTGTCATCATCCAGGGAATTGGTGGAAACTTTATCGACGTTCAACTCCACCGAATCTCTCTTGATTCATCCATTATAAACGGACCAGTTGAAGTGGGAGTTGTGGCTAATAAACGACATCTCAATGTTGCTCGGCAACGGCTTAGCAGGCGAAAGAGTTGTACCACACGCAAGAGTGGTGATCGAGCCGAACCTGGTAGAAAGTACTGAAAGGATAGGAGAGGAACACCCAGGCATATTCCCGTCGTGTGTAATTACCCGGGCACAGGCCATGAAGAAGGCTGCAGAGGAAAATACGGGGAGGAAAGAAAGGCTTGAATGTGATGATATCATATACCTATCTGAATCGTTCTTGAACACTGAGATAGAACCAGAGATCCCATTAACAGAAGAGTGCAACATACCTAACAAAGATGGACCTGTCAATAGCGTCCAACCCCAGAACCCAATAAGTAGAGAACAACAAGCAGATGAGGAAATTTTCCTATTGTTTAGGGAGGCCCTATCCAAGAAGGAACTAGAGAAGGTACCTTCCGGATACTTTATTAAAAAGGGCATATTGATGAGGAAATGGAGACCCCCGCATGCACTCGCATCAGAAGATTGGTCTGTGATACATCAATTGGTATTACCACGGACGCGCAGGGCTGAAGTATTAGAGACAGCTCATGAGATCCCTCTAGGAGGGCACCTGTGTATCCGTAAGGTATATGAACGGATTGCCCGACAGTTTTACTGGCCAGGGATACGCAACGACATAACCAAGCATTGCCGGATACATGCCAGATAGTAGGCAATCCGAATCAGACAATACCTAATGCCTCCTTACATCCCCTCCTCGCCTTTGAGGAACCCTTTTATCGCATTATAACTGATTACGTAGGCCCACTCCCCAAAATAAGATAAGGAAACCAGTATATACTGACGATCATGTGTACATCCACCAGGTTTCCGGAGGCAATCCCACTCAGAAATATATCTGCTGGGAATATCACAACAGCCCTCCTCAGTTTCTTTTCCAGATTCGGGTTGCCAAGAATAATACAATCTGATCGGGGATCAAATTTCATGTCTAGAACGTTTCGCCAGTCCATGAATACACTGGGCATAAAAACGGTAGTGTCAAGCGCTTACCATCCCCAATCTCAGGGAGCCTTGGAGAGGTTCCACTGAACCCTCAAAACAACGATGCGAGCTTACTGCCATGATCACCAAGGGGATTGGGATGAGGGTATCTCCTTCCTGATGTTAGCAGCGCGAGATGCTCCGCAGGAATCCTTAGGATTCACCCCCTTCGAAATGGTTTTCGGTCACTCTATACGTGGTCCCTTGGCCCTGCTAAGAGAAGAATGACTGCAGGAAGGTCCAACCCGCGAGTCCCTGTTAGACTATGTCACGATTTAGAACCAGACTTAATGAAACTACCAAGCTAGCACATGAAAATCTTCGCAGGAGAAGATGAAGAGACATTACGACCGAAACACTGTCCCCAGAAGCTTCAAGGTCGGAGACAAGGTGCTCGTCCTACTCCCCATATCCGGCCACCCACTTAAAGCCAAATTTCATGGCCCTTATACGATTACCCGGATACCTAGTGATCTAAACTACATAGTTAGTACCCCTGATCGCAGGAAAGCCACGCAACTATGCCACGTCAACATATTAAAGCCCTACTTAGAGTGGGGTGAGTCAATTCCGTCATAGCTACAAATGTGTCTGTTCAGACGACTGAACACGCAGATGATCATGAACTGACCATAGAGAAAGATGGTCATCTACCGATACTATCGAACTCTGAAGTCTTGGCCAACCTTCCTTCCAAGGTATCACACTTGAGCAGTAGCAAGGGAAGCGATATAGTCACCCTTATCCGGGAATACGAAGACCTATTCCCCGATGTCCCCAAGCAAACAGATGTCATCCAACACGATGTAGGCGTAGGAGTTACTACCCCCATCAAACAACACCCGTATCGTGTGAATCCAGTTAAGGCGAAAATCATGCGACAGGAAGTCGATTACATGCTCGAGCATGGTATCATCAAACCCAGTTAGAGTAGTTAGTCATCATCTTGTGTACTAGTTGACAAGGCTGACGGATCTGTCCGATTTTGCACCGACTACTGCAAAGTAAACGCAATCACGAAAGCAGACTCCTACCCCATCCCCTGGATGTATGACTGTATAGACAAGATTGGCGAGGCAACACACATCACCAAGCTAGACCTGCTGAAGGGATATTGGTGTGTTCCCCTGACAGAGTGCGCTAAGGACGTATCAGCCTTCGTTATGCCGCACGGCCTGTACCAATACTGGGTCATGCCCTGTTGGATGAAAAATTCGTAAGCGACCTTCCAGAGAATGATGAATTCGTGCCTGCAAGATTTACCTGGTGTTGAGACTTATATTGCCGACATAGTCATATACTCGAGTAGCTGGGTCGACTACCTCATATCCCTGAAGAATGTCTTTAACAGGCTTAGACAGTAACCTCACCGTCCACTTAGCGAAGAGCGACTTCGGAAAAGCCGAGGTGACATATCTCGGGCATAAAGTCGGAAATGGCAAGATATCCCCTGTTGGGGCCACGATTCAGGGTATTTTTTATTTCTCTGCTCCGAAAAATGTGAGGAGCCTAAGGCGGTTCCTTGGCATGGCTGGCTGTTACGGGAAGTTCTGCCGGAATTTCTCTGATATAGCCTCACCACTTACCCAACTATTGTCGAATGGATCCAAGTTCGTGCCAACCAACCCTAGTGTATACTGACCATAATCCCCTCAAATTCTTGCATAGTATGAAAAACAAAAATAGACGTCTCCTGCAAGAATACAATTTACATATTCAGCACATCCGAGGAACTGACAATGTCTGCGCAGATGCTTTGTCCTGCACTTAAAGCAGAGTAAATAGTTACTCGATAGACCCCGACCCTTTTGGAAAAGCATTGCTCGCAATCCTTTTCATTTTTGGTAAGGAGGTGTTATATGATTAAAGGGAGAGTTTAAACTTTTTATAGAATATTTAAAAGTCGAGCACGCATCATCAGTATTTGTTATTTTATGCTTGCTTTGTTTTGTAAATTGTCGGCGAGGAAGTTTGAAAGTGAGGGAATAACGAGATATACAGAGAGAAGAGAGAATAGGGAAATAGAGAGAAAGTGGGTGGGGAAGTACAGAGAGAGAGAGAGAGAGAGAGTGAGAGAGAGAGAGAGAGAGAGAGAGAGAGAAAGAGGGAGTAGACATGAACAGAAAGGGTCGGTCAGCGACAATTACCCTTTGCTGACACCGCAGTAAACACACCCGGGATAAGACCCATCCCCTCTCCTCTGCCATGCGCAGTGGAGGAACAGGAAACGGATCTTTTGGAGCTTTCTTCCTTTTTTGGGGTCCGACCAGCGACGGAGCTAGACGCATGCTGCGTGGCTCTCATCAACGAAGGAAACTACGAGCATTTTCTGTGGATGATACTTATGCGACAGCAACACGGAAGAAGAATTACGGCCGAAATGAGAAACGAACAAAACAAAACAGTATACCAAACGCGCGTACAGAAATAGTCGGCGAACAGTAAGCTACCGTTTCGCTATTTTTTCTCTCTCTCTTCTTTGCCCTCACCCGCCACGCTGAACATTGAACTTGATGTAATGGACATTTTCTTTGCTTTATAAAATACGGACGATGCTTTCTACTCGACTCCATTAATTACATAAGAAGAGAACAAAATTCCCTTCCCAAAAGGTCCTTCATTTTTTTTAATAACGATTCTATATGTTTTTATTTTATTTTATTTTCTCAACCCCCTATTCTTTAGCTAATGTTAGTCCTTAAATAAAATTTATAAAATTTCATTTTGCGTTTGTCATGTTATTCCATGAGTCCTGCTGTCCTGTACATATTTTACCAGTGTCATGAGACAAGATATTCCATCCCCTCCCATTCACCTCTTTTCATCATTTTTGTCTTATTTTTTTTCTATTGTTGCGTCCATTGGTCTCTCGCCGTTCCCAGCGTATTCCGATGCGTAACAAAATTGGGGGGCTCGTCCGGAAAGCAGAAAAGGAATCATGTCATCTTTTCTAGTATAACATGATTAGTCGGTCACTGGTGTGTGACCGACCGACGTGTGACACTAAATGTCTTAGAAACGGTCCCATGATGATGTGAAGATGGTCCAGTCATTAGGATCTGAGTATCAATAGAAAAAGCATACGTAAGATGTTGGATGTGGATGTGGGGCTCCTTCATTTTACTCAAGATGTCTTCACTCTGGTGGCATTCGGGGCGGAACCTTCCTTGTCCTCAGGACCGTTTAATGCAGACATTTATGGCAGACCAAAAAAAAAAAAAAGAACAAAATAAAAAAAAACGACGCACGACAAAAAACGCACGTAATATAAGAGAAATATAATTAACTATTTATTTTATAAAATGTGTACAATGTATATATATATATTACAATACTAACATACAATTTACAGATCATACAATTGATTTTCACCATTACTTCATTAAAACTAACTAACCTTAACTAGAGTTGAGCGAGAGGAGATCCCCCCCCTTCGTTTACAGAAAGGGAAAATAACACATGCTTATTCCATGCTGCCCGGGCGAAGAAGAGAGCAAAAAAGGAAGGAAATTATGGGATACATTTCTGTGTTTCCCTCCGCTTATGGCCAAATCACGGCCATGCAGGGTAAGGGTGCTAACAACCACCAAAATCGGGGCACTAAGATATAGTGCCACAATAAAAGAAAGACTTTACTTTTCTCGCGAACATTGTTTCTGCAGACGAGCGTCCCATAGGTGTGTTCAGATTAAGGGTTATCCTACATACCTGCAGAAACTGTTACAATGCTCTTTCCGTCGGTGTATCTAGTGAAATTTTAAAGCGATGTTTAGAATGTCCAAGAACCTCTCGGCGTGATCATTCGAACAGGGTGATACCGAGCGGTTTTAATGTGGTCAACTTGATGCGACTTTCAAAAGTCTCTGAATTTACTTGATGTGAATTGAGTGCCGTTATTTGTCACTACACAATCTACCACGCCAAACGCGCAAATAGCTTGTATAAAAGTCCGATCATGCACTCGGTGGTCCGTCTTTTACATTGCAGGACCTCAGGCCAATATGAATGGTTATTTACAACAATGAGGTAATACATGTTGTATAAGGACCCTGCAAAATCCATATGAATTCTCTGCTATGAGTGGTCTGTGTTTAGCTATGGTTTGCATGTCGTAGTTGGAGATTTTATTGCAAGAGCGCATCCTTTGCAAGATTATATCATTTTTGCTATGTGTTTGTCTATGTTTAGCAAATATACATATCAGTGCATGAGGTTTTTCGTACGGCTTTTACCTGGATGTCCAGTGTGAAAATCCTTGAGGATTTTTTCTTTGTAGGCTGTTTGGAATCACTGCACTGTAATTATACCGTAGGACATCATCACAGAGGTAGAAAACTTCAGGCACATTCGAGACTTTATTATGATTTTTGTTTTTGATGGATTGTATGAATTCATCCTCTCCAGACTCTGTTTTAATGTCGGCCAAATTCTTTGACTTTACTTGCGATCATATTTTTGACTTTGCAATTTATCTTTAATGTAGCAATGATGGAGTCTTCGAAAACTGCTCTATTCTTGGGAATGAGTCGTGATAAGCTGTCCGCATGGCAAACAATTTTAGATGTTAGCAACTCGATCCTAAAGTTGTAGTTTAAGAGAATCACTCCCCAACGAAACAATCTATTTGCAGTATAGACTGGCAGACCTTTCTTAGACCCCAAAATTGGGTTTATGGCCTGTTTGTAGTATCAAAAGTCTTCCATGTAGGTATCTGTGGAACTTTGTGACAGCGAATATTATTGATAGAGCCTCTTTCTCTATTAGAGAATATTGATTCTGAGCTGCTAGTAGGGATTTAGAAGCGTGTGCTACAGCTTTTCGTGAACCATCTGGCAGTTTATGGAGAATGCAAAACTGATGCTATATAAGATTGTACCACTTGCGACTATGATGTTGGGTGAAGGAGAGATCTGAAGTAAGAATTTTCATGATCTTTTTGAAAGCGTCTTGGCATTCAGGAGTGCATACCCATGATTTTTCATTTTTAAGAGTTCATTGAGAGTCCCTCTCAAATTTTGCATGTACTTAATGAATCCTAGGTATAAGTTAGCTAGGTAGGGAGCTTTGTAAGTCTTGAACGTTATCTGGGGCCGGCATGTTTCTGATCACGTTGACTCTTTCGGGATCTGGTCGATGACCGTCTCTATTTATGATGTAACCTAAGTAGTTGATCTACTTTGCCTTCTTAACCTTAAACCCGTATTCTTGTATCTTCTCGAATACGTTTATTATATGGTTCCTGTGCTCTGTCGTAGTTTTACTGGTCACCAGTATATCATCTAAATATGCTGCTGCGTAGTCAAGGTCACTCAGCATGGTATCCATAACCTGCTGGAAGATTGCAGGCGCCAACTTGATTCCCAAAAGCCAGTCTGTTGTATTTGTACAACCCACTATGAGTGGTACTTGAACTTTCTTCATCCACGTCTGAAATTATGGGTCTGCGAGGTTAATTTTAGAGAAGATTTTCCCACCATTTAGTTGAAAATTGATTGAGAGCTTAGAAGAGGATAATGGTTATCCTGCAAGGCTTCGTTTAACACTCGAAAAATCTTCGTATATTCGTATTTGGTTGGACTTCTTTTTTACCTGAACCGTAAACGCTGCCCATTAGCTAAAATGTTTTTCACACAATACCTGCTTGTTCAAGTCTAATTCTTTGTTGATCTGCTCTAAAGCAGCGAAAGGGAATTTTATTTATTTTTGAATACAGGTTGTGTATCGTTCTTCATCTTGAGCTTATTTTTAAATTTCAAACGTTTCACAAAGCCGCCAGAAAAAAAAAACATGGGGAAATCATTGCTTGAGTTCCTTTCTTAGGCTTACCGGATTCGACCCTGTACTTCATATTTTGCGACAAAAGCTACTCATTGAAAAATACCATGGATTGAATCTTTCTATCCAATATTTTGCGAACAAGTTATTCTAAGATTTTAGTACGTAGGCTTTCAGCTTTTTGGTAACTCTGTTTAGTTTTACTGTAAGTGTTACCTCGTCTAAGATGTTTATATTCTATGGTTATTCTATATGTTACATCGTCTAAGTGTGGTTAGAAGCTAAGAAAAAACAAGTCTTACCGTGCGTGCTCAGCGAGTGAGTTCAGGCCGAGAAAAGGAAAAACAAAGATGGCGGCCAACATTTTATTACGTGCATTCTCGCATACTCTCGTGTGCGCGTGAAGCTGGAAACTACAAAACGAGCTTCATTTCTCGGTGATGAGCGATTCCAGATCTGGCAGGAGAGTAGGCGCAACGGGAGTGGAGATACTTTTTGAAATTATAATCCTTTTTTGTGTGTTTGAGGTGAACCCCCCCCCATTACAGAGGTTCACTAAGATGTTTATATTCTCGCCAGTTACGGATTTTGCTGTTTTATCAATCTTTAAAAGGGTCGGTTTGTTTATTTGTCGCCAAGTATGCCTACCTATGTTGATGATGGAAAAATCAGAATCCCAGTCAATCTGGAATTTTATGGAGTTATTGAAAATATCACCAGTCACATATTTTCTTAAATTTCTATCGACTATGTTGTCTGATTGAGTTTGCCTAATTTTACTTTCGGGTTTCCTCGTTCTTGCTTTCGCATACAAGCACTCAGTTAAATTATGACCACTTTTATTGCAATTTTTGTAATATGTTTTCTTGTATGAAGAGAATTTCGTCCAATGCCATTTACCACAATGGTAGCATAGTCCGAGCGGTTTCTTTAACCTATTCGTGTTTTGTTTATTGTTGGATTTAGAACATAAAATTTCCCTTTTATGTTTTTAGGAAAAATAGGTAGATGAATTTTTTTCTGATTTTTTGGTCTGCGCCACACCTGAATCCTCGATCGTTTTCGAATCGCACTTGACAGAAATTACTCTTTGACAATCCTCTGCCAATTTTTGGAGAGTCAATTCTTGTTCGTTTTCAAGCTTGGTCAGTACCCGTCGCCTGACTTCGGCGTCTTTTGTTGATACGAGAACTTGTGCAAATATTAAGCACTTAAAGTCATCGGCAGACAGCTCGGCAAGTTTGAAATAATTACAGAGCTTGTTCATCGATGCTGCAAACGTTAGAAAATCTTGCTAGTTGTCATTGACTATGTTCAGGCATTTTCAACGTTTGCGGAACAAGGTTATGTCTGGTCCGAATAGTTCCGATAGCTCTCTGAAAAAGTCAAGCCTGGTTTTCTTGGGTAATATGAAGTTCACGAATTTACTATGTTCGGTAGTTCCAGTTTTCTTAATAGTAAAAATGCCTTTTTTGCTGGACCATTGTTCACAGTCTATGTTGAAAATATATTCATAGCGCCTGTAAAAGGCCTGGAATGTTTTGTCGTTCTATTGTACGTATTCCAATGTTTCAATCGAGTTGTAGATTCTACTCTGGGAAAACATGGTGTCTTTTTCGGAGTTTTTAGAGCCATTTAATAAATTTACAAGTAATTCTTGAAGTTGTTTTTGTTGTTGCTTTCTGAAGTGTAAGTTCTTGGAATTCTATTTGTTGTTTAGGTAACAATTGTTGCTGCCTTTCCTCTGATTTTTGCTAGGAGAGTTGATACATTTCTTCCAAACTTGGTTGCTTTTAATCTAATTTTTGTTGGTGATCCATGTGGACTTTTAGAATTTGGACGATTATTTTGTGAAAATCTTCCATATTTAGATAGGGAAAAATTTGACAGCGGTTTTATAATATGTAAAATAAAAGTATGAACAAAGCACAGACGACGAAAAAATAATTACTGCTGTATTGAGGACTCGTGTATCAAGGGAAAGTACACAAAGAAAATTTAGAAAGTTTTTTCTTTTTTTGCGAACGAAAAATAAATAAATACATGGACAGTTAAATTGAACTACTTACTGGTTTATTTTCAGATAGCATTGTTCCGTGTTTATGTAGTCATTTAAATTTTCAGATAGCATTGTTCCGTGTTTATGTAGTCATTTAAATTTTCAGATAGCATTGTTCCGTGTTTATGTAGTCATTTAAATTTCCATAAATAGCATTGTTCCGTGTTTATGTAGTCATTTAAATTTCCAGATAGCATTGTTCCGTGTTTGTGTAGTCATTTAAATTTTCAGATAGCATTGTTCCGTGTTTATGTAGTCATTTAAATTTCCAGATAGCATTGTTCCGTGTTTATGTAGTCATTTAAATTTTCAGATAGCATTGTTCCGTGTTTATGTAGTCATTTAAATTTCCATATAGCATTGATCCGTGTTTATGTAGTCATTTAAATTTCCAGATGCCATTGTTCCGTGTTTATGTAGTCATTTAAATTTCCAGATGCCATTGTTCCGTGTTTATGTAGTCATTTAAATTTCCAGATGCCATTGTTCCGTGTTTATGTAGTCATTTAAATTTCCAGATGCCATTGTTCCGTGTTTATGTAGTCATTTAAATTTCCATATAGCATTGATCCGTGTTTATGTAGTCATTTAAATTTTCAGATAGCATTGTTCCGTGTTTATGTAGTCATTTAAATTTCCAGATAGCATTGATCCGTGTTTATGTAGTCATTTAAATTTCCAGATGCCATTGTTCCGTGTTTATGTAGTCATTTAAATTTCCATATAGCATTGATCCGTGTTTGTGTAGTCATTTAAATTTTCAGATAGCATTGTTCCGTGTTTATGTAGTCATTTAAATTTTCAGATAGCATTGTTCCGTGTTTATGTAGTCATTTAAATTTCCATATAGCATTGATCCGTGTTTATGTAGTCATTTAAATTTCCAGATGCCATTGTTCCGTGTTTATGTAGTCATTTAAATTTCCAGATAGCATTGTTCCGTGTTTGTGTAGTCATTTAAATTTCCAGATAGCATTGTTCCGTGTTTGTGTAGTCATTTAAATTTCCAGATAGCATTGTTCCGTGTTTATGTAGTCATTTAAATTTCCAGATAGCATTGTTCCGTGTTTGTGTAGTCATTTAAATTTCCAGATAGCATTGTTCCGTGTTTATGTAGTCATTTAAATTTTCAACCTGTGCAAAACTAGTTTTGTTTCTGCAAATATAACAGATGTATTTTCATGCCCTTTCTTCCGATAATTCCAGACTTCTTCGAATGTTTTATTGTTTATAAGAATGCAAAATTTAAAGAGATCTAACTAATAGTCACAATTAATATACAAACGATCACTGTAATAGCTCAGCATGCCCTAAATTCTGTCCGTCAATATGGTTAATGTATTTGATTGTGGCTTTTCTCTGTCTTACATACTCTGCAAATGCGGGTTATAATATCCGATTTGAAAAAATTTATGCGCATCTCCTCTTAAGCAAAAAGAGCGTTTCATGCCGTGCAAACTCTTGCCGTTTTTTATTATTTTGAGTTTTTTTCCCGTTTATAGTAAACAGTATCACCACTTTCTCTTTTGACGAACAAATTAACTTGTTTTGTTATTTCCTCTAGAAAGAGGAAGGTTAACTCTCAGTCCGTTATCTGTTACTGGATCAACGTAATTTTTATCATTTCGACGAACTCGTCAATGTTAAGGAGGCTTTCTTTATTCAGAGGTATTATATCGGGCAGGAGAAGTAGATACATACGACTCAATATTAGTTGCTGGTATCACCATAAAAGTATTAGAAGAACCCATGGCCAGGAAAATGCTCACAATAATAAATATAACGATAAAAAGTAACAGAAACTAAGAATATATATATATATATATATATATATATATATATATATATATATATATATATATATATATATATATATATATATATATATATATATATGTGCAAACAACCACTTTTAAAATGAAATGTAACGAAAGAAAAGCTGGAATATCCGAAAACAAAACCGTCGGATAATGCGGTGCTCATTATATATAATTCTCTAATAGGACATACGAGATTATATTACAACAAATAATTACTTCTTTCATCTCTTCCTTTTTTTCTCTCTCTCTCCCTCCACACACACACACACACACACACACACACACACACACACACACACACACACACACACATATGCACATATACAACTATAAGTATGTATGCATAAATTAAGATATTTTTTGACAAAGACACGTCCTCGTAATAAGCAAAGTTTTTTTTATTAAAAAATTACAGCTGTTTTCCATATCCAATACAAAAGAAAACATTATGATAAACAAAGTCCGGACTTAATCAACAAATGACTCTTTAGATTTACAAAAAAAATATCTTTTACAGAAAAAGTACAGAATATTTTACACCCAAGAATTTGTAATCTAAAAGAAAGCAATACATAGTTTATATAAAATGCAGTTGGATGAAATTATTTACTGAACCCGCTTAGTTTTAGCGCGTGAAAACTATTCATAACATGTGTTGTAAATGGCGGTTTCAGTATGTTTTTTTTTGTTTGTTGTAATTTTACCGTGAAAAACGTCTATTCGACACTTTTACCCAATGTAAATGGCCAAAATACTTCCTCATCACTTTCTATTGTAAATAATTATATGGGTTTTAAAAAGAGAGATTACAAGTAAGAAAAATAAATATTTACATCGGACGTAAATGTCGAGACAAAATCCACATGAATTTAGACATTTAAAATTTGATTAGCATTATTACATTCGAATCCAGATCAGATCTCGTTCTCGTTCATAACACCCCTGCTGACGAGATGTGAAGGCTACGAGCGCTAAATCAATGAAAAATGACATTCGATGTGTAATGGCACTGAGAATCTCTTTCGGGTTTGCAAAATAAGAATATAAAAATAAAACTAAAAAAAAAACAAGCAAAAAAATTGATTAAGGACCTACATATAAACGTTACTGCAACTAAACGAATTGTTACCCATTTTTAATGTTTAAAACTGTGAGGAAAACTCAGATTGTATAGTTGGATGAGGTGTAATATATATTCTAAATAATTTTGCGATTATCTTGGAAGCCATATTGAAAAAGGCAGAACCTGGAAACATTATAACTTATGGTACTATTACACGCAACACAAATCTATTCTGAAAAAAGCAAACCATTCTTGTTTGCGTTTAGTTCTGTATGAAATCGCAATGCTCACAGACTATAAGGCCATTAAAGAAAAAACTGTTTCGGCTAATTTCAATAAGCTTTTATCGTCTATGGAAATGGAGAGATACTTGATGAATCTGTGCGTTTATTTGTTGAATCTAGTTAGAAACACAAGAAATAGTGGGAGAATAAAAAATAGGTGAAGTGCAATGAGATCAAGATGAACAAGCATCAAAATACAATAGACTTTAATAGCCACCCACTTTCTCTCTCCGCTTCGTTGATCAAGAAAAAGAAGTTAAAGAAGACTGAGCAAAAAATGAAGAAGAAAAGGGAAGAAGAATTTAAAGAAGAAACAGAAGAAGAAAAAAAGGACCGAGAACAGAAAAAAGAAAGAAGAAAAAGAAGAAAACGTTCATATATATATATATATATATATATATATATATATATATATATATATATATATAAAATTAAATCAACCCAAAATATCCCGTTCCCAATTAAACCCAAAACTAACTGTATTTGTAATAACATCTTTGCCCACTCAATAATGATTGCATCCATAAAGATGTTATATATTCATGGACAATTACTGAGCTCCCATACAATACTCCCATAACAGACATTAATATTTCGTCTTCAAGTTCTTCCCATCCTCCATCTGATATAGTTACTAATCCAATAATACCACTCGAGCAGCCCCTCCATCTACAATCATACAACTAGCAATAATAATAATAATAATAATAATAATAATAATAATAATAATAATAATAATAATAATATTTTCCTGACAGTCATCCTAACACTAGCAACACTCATTATCCCCTCCAAAATAGTCCTCATACAATCATTGCCCCACCCTTTGTTGAACACAATGAACAAAATTCAAACTATTTAACTAATACAAATCGGCAAATTAATATTAATATCAGACCTCGAGCTTTTAATAAAGTAGGTACATATATCGGCACTACTTCAACATTAATTAAGAAAAGAATATCAAACCACATTTCTTGTTTAACAACCATAATTCTAATAATAATCAAGGAACTTCTCTAACCACTTTAAGTAAAAAACTTAACTCGAATAATACCCCCCTCTCAATCAAATGGACTATCATAAAAAAGTTGTCTTATACTCCAGGCTTTAAGTCATGTCACCTCTGCTCAATCGAAGCTATAACTATAATTACTTCCCCTCAAAATAACAATATAATGCATTCTAAAAACGAACCGATCTCTTTCTGTAAACATAAGTCCAAATTTAATTTTGGTAATTTTGAAATTTCATAGTTATTACTTTAACCTTTCACATATATATAATTTTTCTTTAACATTATCGTTTTTTTTTCTACATACTTTCTTAATACTTTATAATTTAATAATCCTTTATTTTAATTCTTTATTTCTTCTTTGCTTGGCCGATTTTTTTATCTGCAATTTCCGTTTTAGTCTTTAAATATTCCTATCTATCTAATATATCAATCTACCTACACATTCATATCTTGTATGTATATTTACTTATATTTTACTATATGCATTTACTTACATACTTACTTGCTTTATTCGGAATTTCCAGATACCGGCCATCCTCTCCCCTTAAAAAATTATTTAATTTTTTTATTTTATATTTTATTTATTTTTTATTTATTTATTTATTTTTTTATTTATTAATTAATTAATTAATTTATTTTTTCCATTTAGTGTCTTTTTATAACTCTTGCTGACATTTTCTTAAGTAATAACCTGTACATTTCAGTTGACCTCTTTTTTGCCCTATATTTTTCGCGCCTTTTAACGTCATTTTTTTGGGTTATTTTGACATTTGCTTTTCTATTTTATATTTAATTCTATCACTATTTAATCTTTTTTCTCTTCTTCTTCACTGATTTTTTTCTCTTCTTCTTCACTGATTTTTCTTAATTACACTTTGTCTCGGCAGCCGTGTCAAACGCATATCTTATTTTTCTTTTATTAATATTATTGGAATTTTTCCCCGTTTCCTTGTACATATTTGTGAATTATTCCACGGATTACAGTCTTTTGGATTATTTTGGACCATCTTCCAATTACGTGATTTCCTTGGATTTTACTAGTGCGAATGGAAATTTAATTAACTTTTTTGGATTTACATTTTTGGATTTTACCGTCATTGAATACTTTATCTTTCACCAGACTATCCATTCACGTGAAATCACATTTTTCTTCACCATATTCCCTTTGCTTTACTTTTTGTTATCAAGTAAGATCTTTGACTTACTTGCAGTTTCATCAAATACTTTTGCATGCAAAATCCGATTCCGCATTTTGCTAATTCCTACCCTCTGATGAGAAGGAAAGTATTTCTTTGAAACTCCGCGGATTAAGAATTATCAGCTTATTAAGTGCTTCCTTTTCAGATTAAATATGTTTTTAACTCTTTTTCAAAGTGTTTTTTAACATGTTTTATAAACTATTTGCTCTTAAATATATATATATATATTATATATATATACATATATATATACATGGGCGAACGTATGTATACAAGTGTAGCTATATCTGGATTTATTACATGCATGTATGTGTTTGTATATATACCTATATCCACAATATACTTGACACTGAAAATAAAGTAAAGAATAACCACTGCCCAAAGCACCATGTTACGAGCCCACCCCTATATATATGAACTTAATCTTTAACCTTTAAACCTTTACACCCCATTTTAATTTTTTTCCTAGAGACTATAAATTGATCCCTATCCAATAAGCAAAGAAAATCAATATATTAAACCAACAACATGTATTTTGAACATGTCTTACAATACGTCTACCTAACCTCCCATTATTAACTACACCCGCTTATTTATTTATAATTTATTTGTTTATTTATGTACCCTAACTTTACTTAGTTAGTATAAATATACACATCTGTATGTATATATATGTCTACATATGTGTGTATATTTATACTTTTATGAATATGTATATTTATATAATTATATACACGTGTATATTGGTACATGTGTGTGCATGCACATATGTGTGTATGTATATCTACATGTTACTGGAGATCCGTACATGTATCTTCATATGTATATATGTGGGCATGATTGGGTCTATATATATCCTCATGTGTGTTTATGTATATGTTTCCATGTGCGCGTGTATGAATGTATGTGATCATGGGTAGTGTGTATATGCACGAATGTATATTGGTATATCTATATCTATGTGCACATGTATGTGTTTGCGTACATCTGGGTGTTAATGTCTGTATATATATATATATATATATATATATATATATATATATATATATGTGTGTGTGTGTATTTATGGGTATGCATGACTGAACGTATGTATACAGGTGTAGCTATATCTAAGTTTATATGCATGTATGTGTTTGTATGTACGTATATGCCTGTATCCACAATACATTTCACACTGAAAATAAAGTTAAACATAACCACTGCCCAAAGCACCATATATATATATATATATATATATATATATATATATATATATATATATATATGAACTTAACGATGCGTCTACCTAACCTCGCATTATTAAGTGCACCCATGTATTTGCTTATTATTATTTATTTAATCTAACTTTACTTTATTTACTTGGTATAAATATACACTTCTCTCTCTCTCTCTCAATATATATATATATATATATATATATATGCATATATGTCTATATATGTCGGTATATTTATATTTTTATAAATATGTATATTTATGTAATTATATATACGTGTATATGGGTACATGTGTATATATATATATATATATATATATATATATATATATATATATATATGTATGTATGTATGTATATGTACATCTACTTCTTACTGGAGATCTATATCTGCATATACATTGTTTATATATATGTGTATGTGCGTATGTGTTTGTATATGGATGTGTAAAAATGTATATTTGTATGTGTATGTATGTATGCGGATTTGCGTGTGCGTTAGCGTAAGTATTAATCCTTTACTATCTAAAAACAACCCATTGTCAACTGAAATGAACAAATCGACTCATAGCGACTACGAAAATTTTAAATGAAACCTTGTACTTGTCAAACACAGGACATCTACAAAAACCCTTTCTCTCTCTCTCTCTCTCTCTCTCTTTCATCTACTTCATATACCTGGCTGTACAAGCAAAAAGCAGTCAAAATTTAAAACCTTAAAATTGAAACTCCCTCCTCTCCTTACCCCCTCTCTTTTTTCTTTACCATCCTCTCTCCCCCTCCCCTCCCTATATCCATATATTTCCACCCACGCCTACCTGAATCTGCTACCTCCCCCCACACAATACAATCTAATATATTTAAAACTTTCAAAACTGAAATATTGTCGATACCCGTCTCCCTCCCCCTTAATATCTGCTACCCCTTTTTTCTCGTATTTCTTCTAAAACACTTCTAAAAATTAACAACAATTTCTGTAAGGTCTGACGAGGCTGTTGTATCGTAAACATGGTCCAACATCCGAAACATATCTAACCAAACAGATAAAACGGTAATAAAAAAATAAAACATATAACAAATTTACCGAATCTCCATTACTAACAGTTACTATATTGTCCAATTTCTACTGTACACTCTTTAACCCTTATCCTCGGGTGGCCTCTTGGCCTTGATAAGTGGTGATGCCTTTGTAATATATATAGATATATATTCTCTGTAATTTTGTGTACGCGGCACGATATTTGTCAATATAAATAAATTTAAGAAAATCAAAAAAATAGTGTTTTTCTGACATTTCTACCCAGTCATGGCTGATGGAACGAAAGTGTGCCATCCCCGTAGATTAAATAAATTACGTGCAGGTACCTGAGTTCTAGAGAAAGGTTTCCGAGTTCAAAAAATGCACATGAAGACGGCTGGAGGTTATATCGACCGAAACGTTGTGAAAATAGCACTCAAGATGTGTACAGTGATCCAAAGAATTCAAATAACACGAGTTCTAGTGTTATTTTGCGGTATTGGTGCAATAGATACCGTCGCTACTATGGTATTACGCCGAGTTCAAATTTTATCGAATTTATTACTTTAATTTCGACACATGTATCAACGATGTGTAAGATAGCAGCTAGTGTTCAATTTATCGTATACAACGAATAGTATTGCCATTCTATTTACATCTAGTATGTATACGTATGAAACGTTTTATTAAATCAAGTATATCTTCTTCTTCACGTATCAGGTCTGTTATTGCAGACATCGATGATCATGGTTCTCTTCTTCCCTTTGCAGTCGGTCTTTCTGATGAGAACTATAGTCATGTTTGCAGTGACCCCGTTGAGACAGTCGTTGAGTCTTGTTCGTTGTCTTCGTATGTTCTTTTTTTCAGCAATTTTTCCTAACAGCAAGCTTTTTTTCAAGTCATTTGTTTACATTAAATGGCCGAAGAACTGTCTGACTTTAACGGAATTGAGTAGTGATTTGCTGTACTCTCCCTTACTCATGACTTTATTTGTCTTCATTTCTCCATGAAATTCGTAGAATTCTCTTTAAAAACCATATCTTCGCTGCTTCCAAACAACTTTCAGCTTTATTATTGTCCAATATTTGCAATTGTAAAGGAGAATTGACCAAACGTCTTCAAGATTCTGATTTTTGTGTTTTTTTAATGTTTCTATTTTGCAAGACGCACACTATGCTTTAGAAGGTGGATTTTGCCATCGCAATTCTTTTCTTGATTTCTGTGTCACTTTTACCATCAAATGTAATAGTACAACGCAGGTACTTGAGTGTATCCACCTGTCTAATAGTTTCACCTTTACATTTGATATTGCATTTTGGTACTTCCACCTTTTTAGGAGATAACCGTGCATTCTGTCTTCTTAGAATTAAGTTGCAATACTTTCTTCTCATTTTCATCTGTCATAATTTGTCTTCGGTGTCTGCAATGAGGACAGTGTCATCCGCATATCTTAATTAGTTGATGTTACGACTGTTTACTTTAACTAATATATCGGATATTCATTAAATTAAAAACTGTAACTATTTGCCAGCCATAAAAAGTAAAAAAAAAAAAAGAAAAAAGTTCGGCACTTAATACTTATGTTACTAATTTTATTCAATAATCACCGTAAAAATACAAAAGAAGAAATAGATAACATTAAAAAAGAGAGAAGAGAAAACATTTCAACAGAAATGTAAACACAGAGAGAAAATAGAGAAAATAAAAATAAAAAAGAGAAAAGTTATAATTATAATTACCGCGTCGCCTAACTGCTAATATCTTGATAACATTTCCTGTTTGAGTCCAGTCTCGCAGTAAATAAGGGTTAGCACAGACTAATAAAAAGAATTAATTAACTATCAAATTATAGAAACTATTCCAATAATTTATTATTTGCGTTTAATATACGATAACAACGTAGAAAATAATTGTAACAATATAACTCACTAAAAATATCTCACTACTGATGCAATTCTCTATCTATATAAAAGCCAAGTACGTCCAGGGATGGAATACTGTTGCCATATCTGGGCAGGAGCTGCTAAAATCAGCCTATCCTGCCTTGACAAAGTACAAAATAGACTTCGTGGCTTAGTGGGGGATGCCCTTTTCTCTTCCCTGCAACCTCTCTCCCACAGAAGAGACGTTGCGAGCCTATCCTTGTTTTATCGTTATTTCAATGGCAGGTGCTCGTCTGAACTCCAATCTCATGTCCCCCCCTCGCCAATCTTTCACGAAAAACACCCTTCTAGCTGAATCCACTGTGAAAAATTTCCCCCACTCTTTATCTGTGCCTAAATCAAAACGTAGATTCCATGAACAAAGCTTCTTTCTTAGAACTGCACGCCTGTGGAACTCTGTTCCGTCTGCCTGCTTCCCACCTGACTACAACTTGGATGTCTTCAAGTCCAACGTTAACAAATTCCTAATGAACCGCCCCTTAAGTAAACACTTCATCAAATCTCCACACTAACGTAATGTACTTGCAATAACCCTTATTCCTGAGTGGCTTCCGGGCCTTGATAAGTGGTGACCACTGTGTAAAAAAAAAAGTTTACTTAGTGACTGTTTAAAACAAATTTCGTGTTTCTACCTTAAATAGCAACATCATCAAATAGTTGGTATATATTATTCGAACACTACCGTGTTTGAATATATGGTTAAGTGATAGTTTTAGTCATTTGGAACTACTTTAAAGCTTCACTGCTCACTCATTTTGCGATCAAATTTCAAACAATTATTACAGTTTATACATCCCCTTCTCAGCTATATTGTGAAAAAAATTTCAATTTTCATTCAGTATAACAAAAGTTATGATGAATTTGTTGGTGTTCAAAATCGTAACAATAAGTAAGGAGGTGAGCGACGCTTTTTATGACTGATTTCAATAGCAACCACGTCGCTTCAGCGACTACTGTTGCAACTAATTCACATATGAAAGCATGAAAGGGTGATAATTAGGAGGATTTTATTGAAAGCAGACGAGTGTCGTACATTGTTATTACATATGTGTTTATGGTGGCAAAAATAAGACTGAAATTAAACAAAGACCAAGTGAATTTATGGGAAGCCTGGAAAAATCATGGCTTACAATAGAAAAATGCGAGCATGAAAAGTAATATTGTTAAGCTTAAACATGGAAAAGTAAAGGACTAGTTGTTAAAACTGGAAAAGGAAAAGACGATATTCTAGTAAAAAATATAATAATTTAGAGCTTAAAATATTACAGCATTTAGAATTTACTTTTAAATTCAATTTGTAACATTATATAATCAATTCTTAATGCTGCAATATTTTAAATTTTAAATTTATTATATTTTTTACTAGAATGTTTTGTCATTTTCTTTTCCAATTTTAACAACTAGTCTTTTACTTTTCCATATTTAAGCTTAACCATATTACCTTTTTTGCTCGCATTTCTCTCTCTCTCTCTCTCTCTCTCTCTCTCTCTCTCTATATATATATATATATATATATATATATATATATATATAAAGAGATAAACGGAATCAAGTTAAGTATTCTTTGAAAACATTCTGAATTGGACAAAACAACAATATTCTGAAACTAAAACGAGGCTGTGACTGGGATTGTGGCTCCTATTTGCATACTATTATGTTTTCCGGCAATCGACGTATAGAGGTCATGACTAACCGGCGTGTGTCACAAGCGAAGGGTATTGATCAACTGACGTCACACTTAAAAAATAAAAACCGCGGATGATGATGATGATGATGATGATGATGATGATGATGATGATGATGATGATGACGAATTAATACAAACGAATTAGATTAAGCTACAACTTAACATCCAGGTTAAACATACTTGACCCCAAACGGATGCAGATTGCACAAGGAAGTATTACTCCAGTGTATGCGTCTACGCAGTATCATAATAAGCTACGTCCGTCTGTAATGCTTAACTTTGAAATAACATCTTCATTGTTAAACGCCTACATGGAAAGGAATCAATGAGGAAGATTTTTTTTTAATTTTTAAATTTGTTAACGACTCACTGCCATCAAGGCTTAAAACCACTCGAGGATGAGGGTTTTTAAATTCGTGTTAAATTGATAATGAAGAGAATTGCAGACAATGTTTTTATCTGGGAAATTTTGAATAAATTTAAATTGACGATTCAACAATAATTTGTTAACGTTGAACTTGAAAACAATCATGTTGTAATCAGCTGGGAAGCATCCACGTGATATTATGTTCCACGAAGGAAGAAAACTCTGCTAACGGAAGGTCCGCTTAGCTTTATGTACACAGAGAAAGAAAGAAAAAATATTTGCAGTGGTTGTAACTAGACGAGTTTTTGCTGTGAATGTTTATAGGTAGGAACCAGAGTTTGAAGTTCAATCGAGCATCTATAATGGAAATAACAATGGAGTAAATAAAGACTAGCAACGCTTCTTCTGTGTGAAAAGGCTGTATGGACGTGTGAAAGTAAATAAATTATTCTGTGCATCCATGCAACTCTATAAGAAACTCTGTCCGTCGGTCTGTCACGTCTAAGATTGAAATATCATCTTCATCGCTAGTCGCACAGATTGAATTGACGCATTTTAAGAATGGGCGCATTCTTATTAATATGACACTAATTCATACCCGTTCCATGAGCGGTGTTGGTACAATACCTTGGTCTGTAAATTTCCATCTTTACCAAAAAATCTGTAGCTTTGTAACTAATACGAGGAAAGAATATTTTTGAAATTGAGTGAAAAAATACGCTGCTTAGTATTTATATGGAAGATTTAAAAATAATTTATATGGAAGATTTAAAAATAATTTATATGGAAGATTTACTAACTGAAATGAATGAAGTTACCTATGTGTTTTTTATTGCTAAAAACATTAGAAATTACGTTTAAAGAAAAATTAATTCACGTTGAACACATTCCGAAATGTCCACTTTTTTTGTGGATTGTATATAAAAAAACTGTACAAATCCGGCGTTGCCAGGTAAAAACAAAAAAACAAAATCAAAACAAAAAACAACAAAAAACATATTGCCGGATGGCGGATCTAAGATACACTAAATATCCTAAGCTGTTACGATTTCCCTGAAAGCTGACCATATTTTGGAATTTTGGAAACATAAAACATAGTCATCTTCATCTATGAAATTCAAAAAGGGGAAATAAAATCCCATAACTTAAAGGGAAATAACTCATAGGTTAAACGAAAAGCAGCCGATGTTGGTTATACTACTACTACTACTACTACTACTACTACTACTACTACTACTACTCATTAAATGTAAATTAAATTAAATAAATTTTATATATTTCTAAATAGAAAACTCAAAACAACTCTATTACTAATTTCCATTAAAAAATTAAAGCTAATTAGTAAAATAGATTTTCTGTAATGTAATATGCAAATGAGATGACCTCTTGAATGTTGATTCCTTTTGAGTAAATAGTTTATATCGAAATCATGCAGGAATAAAAGTATGTAAAAGCCCGTTTTCAGTTTTAAAAGCTATTTGTGAAACTGTACTTTTTATATACAGTAAAACCCCGGGATACGGTGGCCCTAGGATACGTTTTTTTTTCAGGTTACGATGTGGAATATGACGTTTTTCTGGCCCCTTGTTACGGTATTTACCCCGCCTTACGGTGTTATTCATAATCTTATTTTATTATATACATGTGCACTATATATTTTGTTACTAATTTTTAATGCCGTATCCTGGGGTTATACTAAATATAAACTAAATTGTGAACAAACAAACAGGAATACGACTATGTTATAATATATATATTAGTATATTATATTATAATATATATTAGTATATTATGTTATAATATAATATATTAGTATATTATATTATAATATATATATTAGTATATTATATTGTAATATATATATTAGTATATTATATTATAATATACTGTATATATTAGTATATTATGTTATAATATATTAGTATATTATATTATATTATATATATTAGTATATTATATTATAATATATATATTAGTATATTATATTATAATATATATATTAGTATATTATATTATAATATATATATTAGTATATTATATTATATATATTAGTATATTATATTATATATATTAGTATATTATATTAGAATACATATATTACTATATTATATCATAATATATATATTAGTATATTATATTATAATATAATATATTAGTATATTATATTATATTATATATATTAGTATATTATATTAGAATATATATATTGTATATTATATTAGATTATCGCAAGCAAGCAAGGGCGTCCGGACGGTCCACATAGTTTCATAATTATATAGATATCACTTAGTGTAAAATGCGCATGTAATGTTTTTATGTCATGTAATTAACATGATTTAAATTTATAAAACAGGTATCCAGTAAAAAAAAAATACCATTAGACTAACATGAAATTTGAGCTTAAGTAAAAACTACTGCATTAGTAACGTGTAATCTGCCTATTCTTTTTGCCAACCAATTACGTTTCTATTCGAATATGAACAGACAAAATGTCAAAATACCATAAAGTTTTAATAGTACATTTATTTTATGTCGCTAATAGTAAACGCACGAGAGTCGTTCCAAAAGTAAAGCGCCCTCTTGTTTTTAACTCAAAAAATCGAAGAGATAATAAGACGGGAGTAGTACCATTAAAACGAGTGACCTTTTGTGCTCTAACATATATTTTCTACATAGTCACTACCACTCTCAATGCACTTTTGCCAGCAATGAACAATGGCTGTGCATGGGCGTCCCGAGCACGTATTGTCATACGAGGGTCTTTCAAAATTCTCCTATTTGTAAACTCAAAAAGCTGAAGAGCTACAATTACGGAAGTGGTACCATTAAAACGAACTTTTGTGTTCTAGAAAATATTTTTCTGCATAGTCACCACGATTCCCAATGCACTTAAGGTAGGAATTCAATGACACATCTTAGAATCTCACACCGTCAATATCTGCTACAGAGGGATGAAACTCTAAGGTTATTGCTGCAATATTTTTGATTCATAATGAGGTAGAGTATTTATTTGCTGCCCACCTCAGCAAAATGTGGCACAAGGCCGGAAAGTGGGGATCCAGCAGGCTCCTCTAAAGGAGGGGCACTCCTGGAAATTGTAAAAATTGCCTGAGTAACCCCGTCGGCATTCCCCGGTAGGGGCGCCTCAGGCAGTAAGCAATGAACTTACTCCACCAGAAAGCCTGGTGGCAAGGCCTGGGAGGGTGGACCTCCTAGGTATTACCCAGGCGGTGTACCTCAGTCCGACAGGTGCTGGGCCGGTTCCCGGCCCCTCACCTGTCGGGCTGAGTGTCCAGAACGGATCCTTGACGAGTATTACTACCCTGTCTTCCTGCAGCCGAAGCTGCTAGGAGACACATCCCATCATGAAAGATTCATAATGTGGTATGATCCCACACAGTCGGGCGATTCTATTTATAAACGATGCTGATAGGAACTGACGAATCGAATTAATTCACGTTCTGCTACCAACCAATCAGAAACCAGAATTGCTCCATAAATATTAAACCTTTTCTGTAGCAATTTCGCATGTTTTTCCGTCTCGACACGGTAAGAATCTTTGCAAAAAACTTCAACTGCGATGTCTGTACGCAAGGGAAAATGACAAACTATCAAAGCAAGATACCAGACAAGAAGACCAACAAAAATCCTATCAATGGTGCATTGTGACTTGAACTGTCCCGTGGAACCGATGGCCAGAGGACATTATAGATATGTGTTGAATTTCGTAGATGATCATTCAGGTTTAATAATTTACTTTTTAAAGAAAAAATCTGATACCCTGCTAGCAACTAAAAAATATTTAGCCGACATGGCTCCCTACGGTGAAGTAAAGTGTATTCGCTCTGACAACGGTACAGAATTCACTAATAAAGACTTTGAACTTTTACTAATTAGCCATCATATCAAGCATGAAAAAGCAACTCCTAGATCGCCACACCAAAACGTGACTGCTGAAAGAGCGTGGCAGACACTTTTTGAAATGGCAAGATACCTACTCATTGAATCAAAACTCCCAAAAAACCTCTGGACGTACGCACCTATGGTGGCAGCCTATATACGCAACAGGTGTTTTAACAAAACACTATCTAAAACTCCATATGAATCTTTCTGTGGTAAAAAAAAAAACAAATTTAAGCCGAATGCATATATTTGGTTCAACTTGCTTCGCATATATAGATAAAAAGAGTAAATTAAATATTAAAACCGGTAGAGGTATATTTCTTGGATACGATAAAAGCAGTCCAGCCAATTTAGTATTTTTTCCAGAGAAAAATAAAATAAAAAAACTCCGATCTGTAAAATTCACAGACACGTTTAATTTTAAAGACGAAAACCCGTCATATGAAGATGAAATTATATTTCCTCAAATTATTAAAACAAACGAAGACAATAAAAATGACGGAGACAAGAGTATCCATGATGATGATGATGATGATGATGATAAAGTCGAAAGATATCCCAAAAGAAATAGAAGCCGACCCGATTTTTTTGTGGTCGACAATATAAAAGATTATCAAATCGACTATTGCTTTTCAATGGAAAATGCGCCAAAAAGCTTTAACGAAGCAATTAATTCAGAACATTGTGACGAATGGAAAATTGCCATGAAAAAAGAAATAGATGCTTTAACCGAAAATTATACCTATACGGTAGTGCCTTTCCCAAAAGATAAACGTGTTATTTCTACAAGATGGGTCTTTACAAAAAAAAAAAAAAAACTACAGCATCAGGCGTAGAACAGTACAAAGCTAGATTTGTTGCTAAAGGATACTCTCAGATTTACGGTATAGAATATTTTTCTACGTTTTCACCGACCACAAACCTAACGACAATCAGGATTTTACTGCAAATCGCATCGGAATATGACCTAAACATCCATCAAATGGACGTAAAAAATGCTTATTTGAATGCCCCTTTTTAAGGTAAAAATACGTTCCATTTCTTTTATTTCTCTCCTCTGTACACATGTTTGACATTTAAACACAATTAAAAATGGCGTCTTTTTACATGCTAAAATTTTAAGATCCAAATACTTTCAAATTTTTGTTATGTATAATTTAATATAAAACATATATTTATTTTTGAGCAGAATGAACACAAGGGACTTCCCCGTTATAAAAAAATAGGGGGGATGTTGCAATATCTTTGATTCATAATGGGGTATGATCCCACACAGTAGGGGGATTCTATTTATAAATGATGCTGATAGGAACTGACAAATCGAATTAATTAACGTTCTGCTACCAACCAATCAGAAACCAGAATTGCTCCATAAATATTAAACCTTTTCTGTAGCAATTTCGCATGTTTTTCCGTCTCGACACGGTAAGAATCTTTTGCTCTGTGAAACAACGAACCATCGGAAACTGTTCTGTCTACTGCAACCCAGTCACCTCTCAGGACTTGTGTGAAACTACGTACCATCGGAAACTGTTCTGAAACTAAACATGGCTTACACTTCAGTCATCATAAGAATGCAATTTGCTATCACTTCTGACCAATTAGGGTGAAATAAAAAATAGGAGACATTACTTTTGGAACATTTCTCGTACACACGACTTTTAATCATTTTTGAGCATTTTAGTAACATTATATAGATCGAATATAATCCTTATAATGTCCATGAGAGCGTTAGAATATAAATAATTTCTGTCGATATGAAATGCAAATAGCATCGGAAAGATTTTAATGCGTTGTGTTATATACCAACAAGTAATAAATGCATTTGAATACAAGGTAAAAAATTAAAATATGTCAATCACTTTATTGCAGATTAGTAAAATATCAATATTTCACTAAATATACGTCACAAAAAAATTAAAATTGTACCATCAAAGGGCTGCTTTAAGGTTAGTTATTTCCCAAAATTTTATTCAAATTCATGCTATATTCACGAAGTTATAGCATTTTATTTATTATAAGGAAAATTATACTGTCCATCGTTTTATTGCAAATCTTTAAAATGCCAAAAAGTTAGACGATTAAATGTTATCGAAAAGCAAAGGATAGTTGCTGGACTCGCAGAAGGATTGTCAATCAAAGATTTAACCACAGAACTGGAAAGGGATCCAAGAACCTTGGCCTCATTCTGTAAGAACCCGAACACCAAATCAAAAAAAAAAAAAAAAAAAAAAAATCAGGGCATCAGAAGAAACCTTTCAGATCATGATATTCGGAAAATTCATAGAAAAATCAAGCGAAACACAAACAGCACCAGCGTTTCGTTTTTTTTTTTTTTTTTTTTAAAGCTGGAATCGCTCCAAGATTCAGGCAGGCCAGATACAATGTGTTGAATGAAACTGCAAGAAATATCAAACCTTTTCCAATGCCTCCATTGAGCAAACAACATAGGAAAAAACGAATGGCTTGGGCACAGAATTACATGAAAATGGATTTCCAACGGATGAGGCTCACGCTACTCTTGACGGTCTGGATAGATGGACCAACATTTGAAACCCGAACGGAACTCCGATCCGTTACAGAGTTCATCGCTAACAAGGAGGTGGAGGCATCATGTTTTGGACAGAAATCATTGAAGATAAGTTGGTTGGACCATGCTGAGTGCCAGAGAGTGTAAAGCTTATCAGCAATGTGTACACAACCTTTTTGGATAATCATTCGTCGCCATGGCTAGATATTCTACCATTGTCATGTCGCTTTCAGATGATTTTTATACATGACAATGTACCATCCTATTCTGCTTGGGACGACAGCAGCCTTCCTTGAATGTATGGGATTCTTTGGGGGAAACTCTCATGACCTGATCACCGTGTTCTCCAGACCTTAAACCCATTCAATATCTCTGGTCAATATTAAAAAGAGGAGTTTATGAGGGAGGAGAGCAATTTACTTCAAAGGATGTCTGAAACATAGTTGATGTTACTAGAGCCATAACTTCTTTTAAGATCAAACAATTGACTTCCTCGGGGGACAAAAGGTTGTTTTTAAGTTATTTAAAAAATGGTGGATATGTAGATAAATAATTAATTTATATGAGGCTTACACCTAGGATATGCTTTTGTTTATTATTCTTCGACATAAAAATATAATAAAAAGTAAAGTTCGCAAGATAAGACATTGCATTTTTGCACTAAAACAACATTTTAAGAGATCAGTAATAAAGCGATGGACCGTGGAAATTCCTCAATAAAGAATAAAATGTCATAACTTCGTGAATATCGTATGAATTGAATAAAATCTTTGGAAATAACTAACCTTAAAGCAGTCGTTTGATGATATAAGTTTCATTTTGTTGTGACGTATATTTAGTAAAATATTGATATTTTACTAATCTGCAATAAAATATTGACACAGTTTAGTCTAATAAACATTTGTTTTTTCTAACTCTTATAAAGCACACATAACAAATGCAATCCTTTTTGGACTTGGTTCATTATTATCGTGAGGAGTATTAACACTCTACATTTTCTGTTTTGCGATTTTACTGACCCCTGAAGCGATACTTTTGTTTTGACTTCAATTTTTGCCTCTCCCCCCTGTAAAATATTCTCATCAAACTCTCATCTATCAACAACAACTGTCAATAATTTTTTTTAATATAGGAGTCATTATTTATCAAGCCCAGAGGCCATCGAGGATAAGGATTAAAGAGTAGGACAATATCATAGGAATCGTTAGTAGTGTAAATTTGGTAAATTGAATTACTTAAGGGAAACGGCCCATCAAGAACTTGTTTACGTTGGACTTGAAGACGACCATGTTGTAATCAGTAGAAAGCAGAAAAACGGAGGAGAGTTCTATAGGTGTGCATGTTCTAAGAAAGAACTTTTGTACATGGAATCTATATTAAGGTTTAAGCACGGATAAAGAGTGGGGAGGAAATTATTGATAGTGGTTTCAGCTAGATGAGTGTTTCTCATGAAAGCTGAATATAATATGGTCGTTTTCAAGTCCAAGGTAAACAATTTCGTATTGATTCGTTCTCTCAGATGATCTAATCTTACTAATTTCAAACAATTAATGATAATCATGGTGTTGTCTCACTGGTCACCTGCCATTCATTATACTTATCCTCGAGTGGCCTTTAGGTCTTTGCAAGTAATAATCCTTTTGTAAAAAAAAAATATCCAACGTTGAAGATAGTTGCCTTTCACGCTTTCTATAGCGCATTTGCTATCAGGTAATTGAGGTTTCAGCAGATCAAATCAATCATAAATTACCTTCATAAGCGTTACGATTACCTCATTTAGTTGTAATCTAAAGTTCGGACGTTTAATTAAATATACTAGTCACACAGTGTGTATCTCAATAATGACCCGGTAATATTTCCATCGATATAATCTTTACAATATAGACTTTTTCAATAGACATGGCATGTTTTTATCGCTATAATTATATATTTATATTATCATATATTTGCTATTATTATATATTGATATTATTATATATTGACATTATTATATATTGATATTATTATATATTGCTATTATTATATATTGATATTATTATATATTGATATTATTATATAGTGATATTATTATATATATATATTATTATATATTGCATTTTTATATATTGATATTATTATATATATATTATCATATATTGCTATTATTATATATTGATATTATTATATATTGATATTATCATACATTGCTATTAATATATATTGATATTATTATATATTGATACATTTATAGATTGATATTATTATATATTGCTATTATTGTATATTGACATTATTATATATTGATATTATTATATATTGCTATTATTATATATTCATATTAATATATATTCATATTATTATATATTTATATTATCATATATTGCTATTACTATATATTGATATTATTATATATTGATATTATTATATATTGCATTTTTATATACTGATATTATTATATATTTATATTATCATATATTGCTATTAATATATATTGATATTATTATATATTGATGTTATTATATATTGATATTATTATATATTTATATTATCATATATTGTTATCATTATATATCGCATTATTATATATTGATATTGTTATATATTGATATTATTATATATAGCTATTATTATATATTGATATTATTATATATTGCATTATTATATATTGCATTTTAATATATTTATATTATTATATATTGCTATTATTATATATTGATATTATTATACTTTGATATTATCATATATTGCTATTATTATATATTGATATTATTATATATTGATATTATTATATATTGCATTATTATATATTGCATTTTTATATATTGATATTTTTATATATTTATATTATCGTATATTGCTATTATTATATATTGCTATTATTATATATTGCTATTATTATATATTGATATTAATATATATTGCTATTATTATATATTGATATTATTATATATTGCATTTTTATATATTGATATTATTATATATTTATATTATCATATATTGCTATTATTATATATTACTATTATTATATATTGATATTATTGTATATTGATATTATTATATATTCATATTATTATATATTTTTTATTATCATATATTGCTTTTATTATATATTGATATTATTATATATTACATTTTTATATATATATTACTATATATTTATATTATAATATCTTGCTATTATTATATATTAATATTATTATATATTGCTATTATTATATATTGCTATTATTATATATTGATATTATTATATATTTATATTATCATATATTGCTATCATTATATATTGATATTATTATATATTGCATTGTTATATATTGATATTATTATATATTGATATTATTATATATTGATATTATTATATATTGCATTTTTATATATTGATATTATTATATATTTATATTATAATACATTGCTATTATTATATTTATGTATATTATTATATATTGCTAATATTATATATTGATATTATTATATATTTATATTATTATATATTGATATTATTGTATATTTATGTTATTATATATTTATATTATCATATATTGCTATTATTGTATATTGATATTATTATATATTCATATTTTCATATATTGATATTATTATATATTACTATTATTATATATTTCTATTATTATATATTGATATTATTATATATTACATTTTTATATATTGTTATTATTATATATTTATATTATCATATATTGATATTATTATATACTTACATTATTACATATTGCCATTATTACATATAGATATTATTATATATTGATATTATTATATATTTATATTATTATATATTGCTATTATTATATATTGATATTATCATATATTGCTATTATTATATATTTATATTATTATATATTGATATTTTTATATATTGCTATTATTATATATTGATATTATTATATATTGCTATTATTATATATTGATATTATTATATAGCGCTATTATTATATATTGTTATTATTATATATTACATTATTATATATTGCTATTATGATATATTGCTATTATTATATATTGCTATTATTATATATTGCATTATTATATATTGCTATTATTATATATTGATGTTGTTATACATTGCTATTATTATAGATTGCACTATTATATATTGCTATTATTATATATTGCATTATTATATATTGATATTATTATATATTGATATTATTTTATATTGCTATTATTATATATTGGTATTTTTATATATTGCATTATTATATATTGCTATTATTATATATGTATATTATTATATATTGCTATTATTATAGATTGATATTATTTAATGTATATTATTATATATTGATATTATTATATATTGATATTATTATATATTGCAATTATAATAGATTGATATTATTATAGATTGCACTATTATATATTGCTATTATTATATGTTGCATTATTATATATTGCATTATTATATATTGCTATTTTTATATATTGCTATTATTATATATCGATATTATTATATATTGATATTATTATATATTGATATTATATATTGCTAATTTTATATCTTCCATTATTATATATTGCTATTATTATATATTGCTATTATTATATATTGATAATATTATATATTGATAATATTATATATTGATATTATCAAATATCCAACGTTGGAGATAGTTGCCTTTCACGCTTTCTATAGCGCATTTGCTATGAGGTAATTGAGGTTTCAGCAGATTAAATTAATCATAAATTACCTTCATAAGCGTTACGATTATCTCATTTAGTTGTAATCTAAAGTTCGGACGTTTAATTAAATATACTAGTCACACAGTGTGTATCTCAATAATGACCCGGTAATATTTCCATTGATATAATCTTTACAATATAGACTTTTTCAATAGACATGGCATGTTTTTATCGCTATAATTATATATTTATATTATCATATATTTGCTATTATTATATATTGATATTATTATATATTGACATTATTATATATTGATATTATTATATAGAGATATTGTAATATATTGATATTATTATATATTGATATTATTATCAATGTATATTATCATATATTGCTGTTATTATATATTGATATTATTATATATTGATATTATCATATATTGCTATTATTATATATTGATATTATTACATATTGATATTATTATATATTGCTATTATTATATATTGCATTATTAAATATTGGTAGTATTACATATTGATATAATTATATATTGCAACTAATATATATTGATATTATTATATATTGATATTATTATATATTGCTATTGATATATATTGATATTATTATATATTGATATTATTATATATTGCTATTGATATATATTGCTATTATTATATATTGATATTATTATATATTGCTATTATTATATATTGCTATTATTATACATTGCTATTATTATACATTGCTATTATTATACATTGATATTATTATATATTGCTATTATTATATATTGATGTTATTATATATTGATATTATTATATATTGATATTATTGTATATTGCTATTATTGTATATTGATATTATTATATATTGATATCATATTTAAAACAAAAATGGTTAGTTTTGTTAAGTATCAAAGTATCAAATTTTTTTTTCGAACGTAAGTTATATTCTGGAATTTTAATTTGAGTTTGGAGTAGTCCAATACACTTTAAGAAACTTTTGTTGCTAGTATCCTTCAGTAGTACCGATGTCTTAACAGTCACTTAAATGTATTGACGATGCGTTCTGTTTGATAATTAAATTTCCGTTAGTATAGCGGGGTTGTCACGTGAGTGATATAAAATCATTTGTAGAAATCTCCAAATTCTTTAGCCATAAGTTAAGTTCAGTTAGCAAAAACAGTTGTACTTTTGTACATAGATTTTTCTACATATGACAACTTCATTAGCGAGTTATTTTTTTTTATGTTTTTACTGATGGTGCTTTAGCTACTATTGCAGCGTTTATAAATTTTAACAAATTAAATTTTCAGAGAGAGCTTTTTGCATCAGCTAGGTTTTCCCCATGGTTCCAAAAGAAAGTTTATACCGTTGTTGAGATGACTTCTTCAGATCTTGCTTCATCCCTTTGGAAGGTGGTTAGTTCATTGCAAATCACCCGAGGCCCCCTAACAGTGAGGAAAATAAATAACTTCACAATATTTTCGATTTATTAATACACTAGCAGGGAGACCCGATATTGTGAGGGATTGAATGAGGATCAGCAAATGTTATACTCTTCCATAATTTTATTGTCATCGAAATTGGTGAAATCGACCAGTTTTTAATCAAATGGATTGCCTGCTCTAGTTACGGACCCCCCGCGCAGTATTCCAAGAAGAAGCTTCACATGACCCCCCCTTCCTGCAGTGACTTAGTACATAATACATCATAGTCTACACTGCACTGTAGATAATCTACTGGTAATTTCATAAAATTATCTGAAAATAATAGCTTGAATTAAAATTTAAAATTCAAAAGTCAAGTATCATGATTCTATTGTGCTCTACACAGAAATATTCATTTCGAACGCTCTCCTGTCTACTGTTGATTGTATCATTATTAATATATATAATTATTTTTACATAATCACTTGAATTAAAGTTAAACAGACAAAAGCCAAGTACCATGGTTCAATTGTGCTCTAAAAATAAACATTCATTTTGAACACGCATCTGTCTTATAAAAGAATTTACAGTTGATTTTATAGGCTGGCCATTTCTGTTTGGGCGGTGATAAAACTTGTCAAATGCACTTGTGATGTTAGGTTGTATAAAAGTGTTAACTCTTGTCACAATCAAATTTCCTTCTTTGTTCCAATTTTTTTGGTTATTGATTTTCGATACTTATTAGACGCATTCCGATACAAAACTTGCGTAAGAACACTCCCAGACAAATTAAGTACCATCGTATTACATTTTAAAAAGTCGGCCCAGCCGTTTCCTAGTCCATAGGGAACAATGTCACGCATACAGATAGGTAAGGTGTCTGTTATATAATAATAGAGATAGAAATAGCAGGCGAATAAGCATAACTCTTTATAAGGTTTTCCAAACTAATGATCCCCGGATGTTCCACATGAAAATCTTTTTCTTTAGTGATACCGGCATCATCACACACTTTCACGTATAACAAATTATTATCGCAAGAAGAACATATGTTTTCGTGATTTGAATTTTGTCATCTCGTGATTTTTTTTTTTTTTGTAACAAATTTAATCGCTTCAGGGATAACTGACAATTATTCTACCATATTGCAACGAACGTTTTTATCTCCATTTCTTAATAAAGCAATCACTGTTTCTTCTAGAAATTCACTTCACTTCGGAATAATTGCTGACCAAATGTATGTGTGTGCTACTTTCATTGATAGAAGTCATTCCGGTGTAAACGTATAATTTCAAAGAATGGTTTCCTATCTTTGCGAATGAATTGTAGTATGGACCAATTGTGTTACTATCGTTTGGCGCGAAGGCTAATTTGGTGTATCCGTATCGTGAGGACGTTTTTGGAGGGGCTGTTACGTCAAGAGCGAGGGAACTAGTTCCCTGGTTGTTAAACATAGGCACATCCCCTTTAGATGAAGGGGTTGGTATGAAATCTATTATGTCTGCTTGGCATCATTAGGGTGGAAGAGAGAGAGAGAGAGAGAGAGAGAGGAGGGAGAGAAAGAGAGAGAAATAGACAGATAAACAGATACATATAAAAAGAAAAGCATTGGAATATAGTCATTGTATAAAGAACTCTGGTGTCAGCCAAGTAAACCTGACCTTTTGCATCTATCAAGCCCGATTGCTGTGACGTGACTGAAATTTCATAAATATTTGACCTAAGATCAAATTTGATTGAGAACACACTTTGAAGTCGCCATGTTTAGAATAAAACGATTTATATATATATATATATATATATATATATATATATATTTAAATAAGGGAGTAGTCACCAACAATGTGTATTTTTTAACATTATTTTATTATTCCGTGTCTTGGTTTTTCATTGAGAATTATGTTTGGGTCATTGTAATAATGTTTTTAAGTCATTGAAATCGTTTTTACGCGCATTTCAGACGTTCTGTGAAGCGTCCTCGTCAGAAATTATTTTCAAATGTGTTGGAGATGTAAAAATGGTGATTTTCGTAGTTTATTTGAAGTGTTTCCAAGGGGTGGAGGCTTGTAAGTGTTTATTATTCATTTTTACATCTCCAACACATTTGAAAATAATTTCTGACGAGGACGCTTCACAGAACGTCTGAAATGCGCGTAAAAACGATTTCAATGACTTAAAAACATTATTACAATGATCCAAACATAATTCTCAATGAAAAACCAAGACACGGAATAATAAAATAATGTTAAAAAATACACATTGTTGGTGACTACTCCCTTATTTAAATATACATCTTTCTTTCGTTGGAATTTCTTAACCCATTTTATTTAAATATACGTATATATATATTATATATATTATATATATTATATACTATATATATTTTATATATATATTATATATATATTATATATTAAATATATTATATATATAATATATATATAATATATATATAATATATATATATATATATAATATACGAGGGGCGTGCAATAAGTAATGCCCCTGACCCATTTCCAGTTGTCTGATCTAGCTGAAATTTTGCATGTGCAATGAATTATATCTCTCTACGGGTTATCTGGCAAATTACAACTCTGAACTAATTGTGGTTTCTGTTTTACAGGTGTTTGAACTGAGTCAGGTGTGAAATAGAGCCTGCTAAATGTCGAGCAGTGATCCGGTTTTTGTATTTGAAAGGACGCACATCACAGGAGACTTTTGATGAAATGAAAGAAACTTATGGTGATAATGTCCCATCATATGACCTTGTAAACCGCTGGCATCGTGAATTCAAACATGGCTGGAAGTTTGTGGAAACAGCTCCCAGATCTGGACGCCCCTCTTCTGCCATTGATTAGGCATCTCTCCATCAAATTGAGGCTGCCATTTTGAAAGATCGGCGCATTACTATTCACCAAATAGCCCAAGATGTCAAGATTATTACAGGATCTGTGGAAACTATCATTTATGACCATTTGCATATGCATAAGGTGTCTGCCAGATGGATTCCCAGGTTTCTCACACCATTCCAGAAGCGAGAACGCGTCGAGTGCTCGAGGATGAATTTGGAGATGTGCCAAGAAGATGATTCAAACTTTTTCAAAAGACTGATTACACAGGATGAAACCTGGGTCCATCACTATGATCCAGAGACCAAAGCCCAGTCAATGCAGTGGAAGCACTTGGACTCATCACCTCCAAAGAAGGCAAGGGTGCAGCCCTCCGCTGGCAAGGTCATGCTCACAGTCTTCTGGGACCAGGACGGAGTAGTGATGACAGATTTCGTAGTAAAGGGTACCACAATTACAGTGCTTCTTATGCTTCACTTTTGAGGAAATTAAGGGAAGCTATCAAAATCAAGAGGCGGGGCAAGATCAGCAAAGGTACCCTCCTCCTGCAGAACAACGCTCCGGTCCACAACTCGCATGTCGCCAGATCAGAAGCACGGTTATGAAATCCTTTTCCATCTTCCCTACTCTCCTGATTTTGCACCCCCTGACTGTCATCTTTTCCGAGCCATGAAGTTGTTTTTGAAAGGAAAGCGTTTCCCAGATGGTGCAGCCTTCATTTCTGAAGTCACGTTGTGGTTGGAGGACCAACCTGGAGTGTTCTACATAAATGGTCTCCAGAGCTGCATCAAACGATGGAAGAAATGCATAACTCTGGGTGGTTCCTATGTAGAGAAAGACTAATGACTGTGCCAAGTTTCGTTGCTCTACTGCTATGAGAAGTGGGTTAAGGGCATTACTTATTGCACACCCCTCGTATAATATATATATATATATATATATATATATATATATATATATATATATATATAAGAGCAAACAGTTAATAAATCATGTTAAAAACAATTTGAAAAAGAGTTAAAACATATTTAATCTGAAAAGGAAACACTTGATAAGTGGATAGTCCTTAATCCGTGAAGCTTCGAAGAAATACTTTCCTTCTCATCAGAGGGTAGGAATTAGCAAAATGCGGGATCGGATTTTGCATACAAAAGTATTTGATGAAACAGCAAATAAGTCAAAGATCTTTCTTGATGACAAAAAGTGAAGCAGAGGGAATATGGTGAAGAAAAAGGTGATTACACGTGAATGGATAGTCTGGTGAAAGGTAAATTATCCATTGACGATAAAATCAAAAATATAAATCCAAGAAAGTTAATTGAATTTCCATTCGCACAAGTAAAATCTAAGGAAATCACGTAATTGGAAGATGGTCCAAAATAATCCAAAAGGCCGAAATCCATGGAATAATTCACAAATATGTACAAGGAAAAAGGGAAAAATTACAATAATATTAATAAAAGAAAAATAAGATATGCGTTTGACACGGATGTAATTAAGAAAGATCAGGGAATTTTTCTTTTATTAATTCGAAACTCCGCGGATTAAGGACTATCCACTTATTAACTGTTTTCTTCTTCAGATTAAATATGTTTTTAACTCTTTTTCAAAGTGTTTTTTAATATGTTTTATAAACTGTTTGCTCTTATTATAAGTTCTATCTTCTATTTAAACTCACATAAAAGCACATCCGCATCCATGCACCAACCAGCATACGCCTATGTACAAATATATACATAAACACATATACACATCTTAAAAGCATCCATAAACCCGCATAGATGCACAGATGCACCTGTGTATTTACAAACACCCAACCAACAACATATACATCCACAGATCCAGAGAAACTTCCTATTATAAACATTTAGTTATAAACAATCACACCACCCATGCGACCGGCGCTTACACACACACACACACACACACACACACACACACACACACACACACACACACACACATATATATATATAGGCATATATATGCTAGTTGGCCGTTGACCCCCCCAAAAAGGAGGGTTCGTACGCCCTTTGAAAGGTCTTTTTTTTAATCCTTCTGGGAGACTAGCCACCCTCCTCACCAGACAGGCTGGTGGGGGAACCGATTTAGTCGCCAGTAACCCCACCATGCATCAGGTAGTACTAGGTTACATGGTACCAGTAGCATATGACTAGACTTGAAAAATAAGCTGAAGGGCGAGCTCTCCGATCCGTTCGACACGCAGAATGGTGTCAGACAGGGCTGCGTCCTCGCTCCAACCCTCTTCTCACTCTACCTGTCAGTTGTGCTTCGGCATGCCTTTAGAAATTGTGATAAGGATGTTTTTATACGGTCTAGGCCGGGAGCAGACCTTTTCAATGTCAATGCCTACAAATCTGCAAATAGAACAACAAAGATACTCGTACGAGAGCTCATGTTTGCTGATGACACCGCATTTGTAGCGCATAGTCATGAGGATGCTCAGGACATAATAACTCGCTTCGCAGGATCAGCCAAGGCCTTCGGATTGAAGATTAACATCAAGAAAACCAAAATGATGTACCGACAATCCCCTGGATCACCAGCAACAAGCCAGCCAATTAAGATTCAAGACCAGCAGCTTTACAATGTCAGCAAATTCAAATACCTAGGGACCACGATCATGAACAACAACAAAATGGCTAACGCCTCCATATCCTATGGAAAACTCAAACAGAATGTCTGGCAAAATAAAGACCTGACTTTCAGAACGAAATGCTTGGTGTACGGCGCCATCATCCTCTCGTCACTCTTATACGGTGCAGAAACTTGGCCAGTGTACAAACTGGTAGCCCGCAAGCTCAACACCTATATGATGAGACACCTCCGGCAGATTTTAAATGTCAAGTGGTATGACATTGTTAGCAACAGGGAGATCCTATCACAAGCCAACCTCCCAAGCATGTATGACCTGCTCATCCGGAAAAATCTGAGATGGGCCGGACACGTAAACAGAATGGAGAACTCTCGACTACCAAAACAGATACTGTTTTCACAACTGGAGGATGGGGTACGAGGAATAGGCAGACGTAAGCTCAGGTTTCGTGACACCGTCAAATGAAATCTAAAGGACAGGTTGATCCCTACTGGAAGCTGGCAGACCCTCAGTCGCGACCATGACAAGTGGAGAATGATGGTTCACAGGAAGTCGTCTTCGGATACAAAGGACAGCACATGATGATGATGCTCTCCTATTTGCTTTAATCGAACTTTTACATCTGGTTGAGATTATTTTATGAATATTAATTCTTTAATATTTATAATATACTTTAGTTTTACCATCTTGGATCATTTTGGTAAATTTAATTGTAATTTTTATTATATATATTTGATCACTGTCTGTCTGACGTAATGAACATTTAAATTAAAAATGTTTAAAAATTCAATGCTATTTCACACGGTTACTAGTGGCCGAATGGATACGGCCTCCGCTAATCGAGCCAGAGATGTCTCGTGTCGCGGGGTTCGAATCGTTCGACTGGTAGTAATCGTGACACCCTGCACTGAAGAATCCCGAAAGGATGAAACACTAGTGTCTGTAGGTATTTAATTATTATAGTAAAAAAATAATTATGACAGCCCCTTTAAGAAATTCGTTTCTTATCGTTGAGCACTTTCTGTTGAATTAAAAAGTCGGTCAATTTAGCTCTTATGCGTAGATCATCGTATAACGATTTGATCACTGTCTGTCTGACGTAATGAACATTTAAATTAAAAATGTTTAAAAATTCAACGCTATTTCACACGGTTACTAGTGGCCGAATGGATACGGCCTCCGCTAATCGAGCCAGAGATGTCTCGTGTCACGGGGTTCGAATCGTTCGACTGGTAGTAATCGTGACACCCTGCACTGAAGAATCCCGAAAGGATGAAACACTAGTGTCTGTAGGTATTTAATTATTATAGTAAAAAAATAATTATGACAGCCCCTTTAAGAAATTCGTTTCTTATCGTTGAGCACTTTCTGTTGAATTAAAAAGTCGGTCAATTTAGCTCTTATGCGTAGATCATCGTATAACGATTTGATCACTGTCTGTCTGACGTAATGAACATTTAAATTAAAAATGTTTAAAAATTCAACGCTATTTCACACGGTTACTAGTGGCCGAATGGATACGGCCTCCGCTAATCGAGCCAGAGATGTCTCGTGTCGCGGGGTTCGAATCGTTCGACTGGTAGTAATCGTGACACCCTGCACTGAAGAATCCCGAAAGGATGAAACACTAGTGTCTGTAGGTATTTAATTATTATAGTAAAAAAATAATTATGACAGCCCCTTTAAGAAATTCGTTTCTTATCGTTGAGCACTTTCTGTTGAATTAAAAAGTCGGTCAATTTAGCTCTTATGCGTAGATCATCGTATAACGATTTGATCACTGTCTGTCTGACGTAATGAACATTTAAATTAAAAATGTTTAAAAATTCAACGCTATTTCACACGGTTACTAGTGGCCGAATGGATACGGCCTCCGCTAATCGAGCCAGAGATGTCTCGTGTCACGGGGTTCGAATCGTTCGACTGGTAGTAATCGTGACACCCTGCACTGAAGAATCCCGAAAGGATGAAACACTAGTGTCTGTAGGTATTTAATTATTATAGTAAAAAAATAATTATATATATATATATATATATATATATATATATATAAAATAAAAATTACATATATATATATATATATATATATATAAAATAAAAATTACATATATATATATATATATATACTTGTGTGTGTGTGTGTGCGTGAAGACACTTCTCAATCTACATACTGAATGAATCTTTGATCTACAAACTTAAAATTTGGTATATAGGGTATTCAGACATATGAAAAACTTTTTAAGCAGTTTCATCCGAAAGGAGTCAAAATTGCAAAATTGGTATTTGGAGATCATCGTATTTTTATCTATTTGTCAACTGTTTCACAAGGTTTTAAAACACTTTTTTAAAGATCTTGGCAAGTTGGTGTAATGTTTATCGCACTTGGTTCACTGATTATAGGTTTTGGTTTCGATCTCAGCTCGAGTATTCTTTTGCTTAAAAAAGTGAACTGTTTAGAAAAAAAACATAATACTCGCATGCACACGTTTCAGTTTCTCTCCATTTTTTTATTTCATTTTTTTAAAAGGAATTTAACGTTACATTTAATAACTACGGTATTTCTGTTCACAATTAAAAAGAAAACTGCATTAATTAATATAATATTTATGCGTAATTTACGATAGGACTATGCCAGGCACCTTGCGTGTATACATATAAAGTTGAGTTTTTCTCATTCTTATATTGATATTAAAAGTTCACTATTCTATTTAAAAGTTATTTAAACAAACTTCTTAATATATCTTCTACGGATATGCGAGCAACTACACAATGATTAACTAATTTGCATATTCCTTCGAAAAACGAGCGTTAATTAATTATTTATTCATTTTTTTTATAGTTTATTATTGGATGATTGGTTTTATTTCACTAATGTGCTGAATTCTTTATGTACAGTTTCTACATTCTGCATAATTGTGTAGAATTTAAGAGGAAAAGGCCTTAGCACACGAATATATGTGTGTGTATGTGTTTGTGTGTGTGTGTGTATTTGCGTGCGTATATAAGTGACCTTGTCGGTGTGTGTGGGAAAAGCCTCTACTAAACTCCTCTCTGAATATTTGGTCTACAGATTTGGAATTCGATTTATAGAGTATTTGGACCTGTAGGATATTTTCGTTTTGATTTTTAGCCGGCAATAATTGCTGCTAAAGAGGCAAAATTAAAAACAAAACAGTTGACTTTGACAGCAGTAGTCGACTAAACTTGTTTGCACACACAAATATACATCCATATGTTACACTTTTTTAAAACTATTTTGTAAGAATTGAAATTGATTTGACTTACCGGGAGTAGGTCGGAGGGAAGAAAAGACACTGAACTGCTGTTTGCCGTTACTGAGAAACTGGATGTCTATTTCCTACTAAGTTAAATAGACATTCTAATCTCGTTGGAAGTCACGTTGGAATTCTCGCCACTGAGAGTTAGTATGTATAAAAGGAGTTGTCTCACTACGGGTTAGTGATTAGTTAAGAAGCTAGTTACCTAGCTTGCTAGTCGGTTGGCGTCTCTTAGACTGATTACCTCGTTACTGTTGTTCGACAAACGTTATCAGTTAATTGTTACCTTTACAAGGAAAGAAAAGACTGCTTGTAAGCAACGTCACCATTTCGTTGCAAGACATTACTGCCTTTTCTTACACCCCCCCCCCCTCTTCTTGTTGGTGAAATAATTCCGACAATTTCTATGTACGGGCGTGGCTCACAGGCTAAGGAACGAGGCTGTACAGTTGTATATTTTGGTTTCAATTCTAGCCGATGGCACCCAAGTCATTTAAATTTTTTTTTTTTTTACTTTCGAAATCGCTATTGTATGTTGGGTTCAGTATAATAATCAAGTTTTAGCTCTTATGATAATAAATACAAGATCATCATAAATTCAGATATCATATTTAAACTTATTTTACGACCTGGAAACGCAAGGCAGTGTGCTAGTATAAAAATAAATTTGTCTGACGAGAAAATAACTGATAATTTCGCTAGTAAATATTTAAGTTTATTTCATTTGATTCGCCCCAAATAAGGCATAGTGCTATTGAAGTGTAAGAGGCTATTTTGCTAGAAGTCAGGTTGATAAAGAGAAACCTGAATAGTGATTTTCAATTTCTACATGTTGGTTTTGTTTGGGAAATAGGGAGCAGTAAGGCAAACGGGGCAAGAGAAGCTATCAGAGTAGAAACCTCCCTTAGAGTGGAGAGATGGATTTAGCATTTAGTTGGGTTAGTCGGTATAATTTTCGTTTAGGCGATAAAAGCTCAGTAAGTTATTCAGAGCAGATTCCGTGAAAGTGCTTTTAAACCATAAGTGTGCAACTTTGCGGTGATGCGACAGGAGCCGAGGCTTGAAAGACAATGAAGAATCTATTAAGTTATAATTTTTTTTTGTTACTCTGTCCAAGACGGAAAGGCTAGTGGTTGAAGCACCAACCCACTTGTGACAGCATGTGACACGGTAAGTGGAAGCTTTGTAGAGATATAGAAGATTGGTGGCCGTGAAAAGTTTTCTAGTTTACCCTCTTTACGTCAGCGTTTTGTTAAACTAGTGGTGGGACGATTAATCGGAATCGTTAATCGCAAGAAGCGTGTATTTGGGGGGGTATTGGAATCGGAATCGCATCGTTAAAAAATACCTTAGATTTACAATTATTTCATTACGATTCTCTTATATTATTAAGTTGAACTGTTTGTTTGAGTGAGATTAATGCTCTAAAAAGTTTATGATAAAAACGTCATAGAACTTTTCATAACATTTAATGATGTATAAGAATGTTATTAACTACTTTAACTGTACTACTACGTAATACAGTGTTTATTGATGTATTGGAAAATTTAAAATGGCGGTCGACTCTCCCTATAACACGGTAAGTTTGGGAAAGGTGTTATAAATAAAAAACTAGACACAATACTTTTAAAAACCCACCGAATATATGTCAACCTATGTCACGGTAACATATATTGAGCGAGTTTCTAATAGTATTTTGCCTAGTTTTTTATTTATAACACCTTTTTCCAAACTTACCGTGTTAAAGAGGGAGTAGGCCGCCATTTTAAATTTTCCAATACATTCGTAAAATACTGTATGTTTTTCGAGCTGAATAAACATGTTACATTAAATAAAAATACTGAAAGCATATCCAATTAGGTAGAAAAGTAACTTATCTTGCCTTTGATAACATTTATTTGTTATATATTTGTTTTTTGACAACTTTTTCGAATCTATGTGTACACTAAAACAAACCCGAAATTTTATTAGTCATGGTAACATTTATTGTATTTAAAAAAATAATTTTTTTTGATACTTTTGTTCGTTTGTTTACTTCTTTGCAATATACCAATTCAATTCAAATAAGAAAAACCAAAAGGAACAAGAAGTGAGTTAAGTTTTTTCAACAGAAAACATTTTAAACTCGAATGCACTCAATTCAAAGAAAGAACCAGCATTCAAATTATTTTCAAACGAACAATTTATCAACAGAAACAAATAAGAAAAAGGAACACGTATTTAATTAATTTACATTATTAAATTCTGCAATTTGCAATGAAAGGTTGAAGGTGTCATTCTATGTGCGACCGTACTGTTGTCGCCACATGCACTTATGTTACCGTGCTCTTTTTTAAAATAATAGTATTTTCAAATTAAATTCAAGTTTTACAATATCTTTTTTTTATTAAATTGTCAGAATAGTTACAATACACCCGTTAGTTCGGTAACATAAGTGCACGCAACTGAAAATAAAATAAATATCCATAAAAAAGATAAAATGATAATAACAAAAATCATGCGCAAATTTCAAGCCAAAATAAATAATAAAAAAACTATATCACACACGCAAAAATTCTTTCCTTGTAAAAATAATAACTTCTCCCTCAGTCGAACAACGTACAACGTCGGAGCCGATGTGTATTTCACTACAGGAGTAGCATTCGTATACCTTCGCCCGTTTTCTTTATATTTTTTAATATATAAAATAATTGCTGAAATTGATCAGAATCGGGAAAAATTCAGGACTCGTCCCAACACTAGTTAAAACTGTCTATCAAAAGTATTTTTAAATGATATTAATAAAAGGATAGTCATTTAAAATAAAATGCAAATAAAAAATGATAATACATATTCTGAACAACTAAATCTTTACAATTTCCACAAAAATCTTTCGAGATCAGAAGAAACTGATCTATGACGTCACATTTACGTAGAGCCTAGTAGGCAATAGTGGAGACAACCAGTAGTCTTGCAGTAGGATATCGTTTTTCTCGTTGAGTTATGAAAAATATTTTTTTCCGTTGTCTCAAAATGCCATCGAATTTCGAAAAATGGACTGAAAGTGCACGTAGTTTCTTTTCCTAAAGAGAAAGAACGATTATTTCATTTGGCTATGTACGATTAGGAGGAATAATTTTAATCCGACAAAATATAGCAAAGTATGTTACGTTATTTTTATTAATTACAGGCGTATTTCATAAAAAACAGTATTTAAGAAATTTTACGACTTTTGATTACACTGTTAATATAAATTATAGAATCTATACTCATATGAATTTTTTTTATGTCTTGATATTTACATTAAAACACTTTATTTATTTAAAAGGGGAATACAACTTTGTTATATAGGCGTCGTGGAATTGCGTTCATCTGCAAAAGATCTAATTTGCATATTCTTTTAAGCATTCATTTTAATTAATTCTCTATTAGTGTTTTTTTTAAGTTTTCTTATGGGATGATCATCTTTAGTTAACTATTACGTGTAATTATATTCATACAGATATTCTAAATGATTTATACTTGCGTAAAAAGGTTATAGTAAACACAAACATCTTTTTATATATATTTATGTATGCGATTATATATTTGTTTAAAAAAGTTTGCCTACCAAACTCCTCTGTGAGTTTTTGGTTTACAGACATGAAACTTAATATATAGGATATTCGAACCCATGCGAATCTTTATATTTGAATTTTAGTCAGAGAAAATTGGTGCAAAAGTGTGAAAATTAAAAAATGGAATTTGACAAGTGAAGGTCGAACGACGGCATTACGAATATCCATGGGTAATGCAATAGCTTTAATTTTTTATGTAATAGTTTTAATTTTTAGCTTTGCAGCAATCACGTCTTCATAGCTCAGGAATTAACGTCAAAGGAAAAAGTAAATTGTAAGGTAAACATTTTGGTTTCTATTCTCAGCGGTGGCGCACGAGTCATTAAAATAAACAATTTTTTAAAATCATTATTATATATTGGGTCCAATATAATATAATAATAAATACGAAATCTGCATTAATCAAAATATATTTAAGCGTATTTAACGACTTAGCAATGCCGGGCGGCTTTGCTAGGAATCTTATAAAAGAATTAAGAATGATAAATAGAATGAACCGTTGTATATCTTACCGTCGCTGGCGCATAACATCATACACCCATGCACCTTCGATGTTACCCAGGTTTCGTCAATTATCGCGTGAATGGCTTCCTTGCATGTTGATCGAGAATCACACTGACATTGGTTTGGTTTCAAAAAAATTTATTTAATAAAACAAGAGAGAAAAACAGACAAAAAGGTGATGCATGTGCGAGAGAGAGAGAGAGAGAGAGAGAGAGAGAGAGAGAGAGAGAGAGAGAGAATGATTTTTTTTCGTGAAAATCACTCTAGACAAGGCGAGAAGCCAACTAATATAAGAAGCTAAAATACTACTTCAAATGTCAAAGAACTAACAATAAGCATTAGATAGATAGATTATGACCAAGAAAACAGCAATTCTTCTCCCTTTATCAGAAACATTATTCATGAAATGTTGGAACTATAGGATAAAATAATGGAAGTGAGTTACGATGCTGCCGAAGGTAAAGCCATGATCCACTTTTAACTCGTCTTAAATTGGAATTGGAAAGAAAGATATTATTCATATACACCGAGGAACCGATTTTTAATCACCTGTGCCCAATGTCGCCCCTCCATCGTACTGTTTCTCTTCTCGGGCTGAGATAGGTAAAATTACTCTCCGATGGAAGTGACATGGTGTTTTTTGTTACTTCCGCTTTTAGGCTTCCTTGGAATTTTATCTCCCTTCCAGATAAATTCGACGCTAAAGTAACTAACCCGAAAAAAAAAAAAAATGAAAGCATGAAATAAAAGACGGGGGGGGGGTAAAAATAAAGTATAAAGGTCTTGCTTTGAAACGAAGAATAGATTTTATTCGCAATAAAATTAGTTGCAAATTTTTCCCTTTGCGGGCATTAAATTAAAAAAAACGCCAAGGTAACATGTAATGAAAAAATAAATAAATAAAATAACATTGGTTCTCATAATGAAGATGTCGTATCCATGAACGAATACAATAATAAGATTCAAAATAGTAGTGTCTAATCACACTCTCATATGTAGTAAATTTTAGGAGCATACTCACAAATTGAAAGCTAGTCAGGCGCGTGCCTTTTTCATTTTTTTCGTTTAAAGTCCTTTTAGAATTTTCTCTCCCTCCATGTTTGCGTGCAAACCGTAGACACACAGATGGATTTCAGAAGCATACCGCGTCGCATGTCCGGGGTATTCTTGCCGAGTTTTCTTCTTTGTAGGAGGTTCCAAAATTCCTTGTCACGTAAAATAAGGTCTTTTTTTTTTTTTTTTTAAATAATTACACTCCTTCAAATTACGTGCAAAACGTAGCAACGTAGATAGTTTTCAGAAACATGCCTCGTCGCATGCCCAAGGTATTCTTGCCGGGTTTTCTTTTTTGAAGGAGGCTCGTCAAAATTCCATTTTCAGCGCCGGGCAATGAAACGAACGTCCAATATCCTCGTCGCCGGAAATTCAAAAGAGGGCGAATCTTGCGCTGGGCTCGTGACGTCATCACGGAACTAGCATTTTTCTTTTCTTCAAATTAAAGGGAGTTTCGTACAAACCCAAAATGTACGAAACTAAAAATAAAAAAAATACGAAATACAAAAACTCGAATACAAGAACCAGATGAAAAATAAGATATGTAAACAGGGGGGGGGGGACGCACCATTATTGGTACAAAAAAAGTCCAACATTCTCCCCCAACAGGAAATGGCAGTCAACCTACAGTTGGATGACACCTGTAAAATTTGCAATACAAAAATTTTTCTTTATCTTATACATATACCACACAATGTATGATCAGAAGAACTCCAGGAAACACATATCAGAACAAAAAAGCAGAAAAATTCAAATAAGCTTATTCTATAAAAATTCACATGAAAATCTTCATGTTTTAGATTTGAACAGAGGAGTACCTAACCAGATTCATAAATTTAAAACTAATGATCAGATGCAAGATTGCAACAGAAGTTTGAACTGAGAATATTTCGCCAGATAATTAACTATTTGCATATAAAAGAGTATAAAGGCTTGAGAAGTTCACCTACCATCCAACCTCCTCATCCTTATATTATCTCTGGCGAACACCAAAATATCTCAGCTCCCTCGTAACCACAAGAGCCCAGTGAGATCAACATCGGTGCAAGAAGAGGGACGAATCCAATCAACCCTATGCTTTGACAAGTTCTTCAATTTGGTGGAATTACAGTTTCAAATGTTTGAATAGCTATATACATATAGCCAAACAAACAAAGTTGAGTATAGGTGTCAGAAACACCTAGGTAGCTGGAGATGTAATACTTATGGAAGACTCTTATCAAGGAGAGATCCAATCTTCTTGTGTTCAGCACTGAAACAAATATCTCAGCATTAGAAAAATCACACTCCCAACTAAGTATAAGATGGTCCTGAGCGCCTCAGAAACACCCCAGGACAAATCGAGCTTGACTTCGATAGCTCTTGCAATACGTCAAGGCAGATCTTCACAAAACATTTAAACACGATAACACCTGCATGTGACTCCAAAGCAGGAAACGTTCTACTTAAAGGAGAGGTTCTGCAAGTGATCTCTGCACAATATATCCTACATTCTCGTAGGAACTCGGAGAAGCTGTTGTTAGCAAATTCGACAGGATACATCATGGGATTCTTTATAGAGTTACACTTAACCTGAATCTGGACGCCCCAATCCAACTTGAGTGTACGCAACTCTCCCAAAACCATTCTCCTCTTGGGTTTTACAAGTTCACAGGTGGATATAGTGCTTTCTGTCCTATATCCTTGATAGAGAATTTCTCACTTAGTGCTAACATTAGCACTTAAAGAAGTGCACAAAGCTTGCACTTTCACACAGGATAGACTCCTGTCCTTCAACCACTGGCCATTGTCAGAACTACATGACCTGAGTAATATCTCACCGTCATGACTACATTCCTCATTATTCTGACAAGTTCTTGACGAGTCATTCCACTCAAGTAATCCAATTTACCAAATTTACACTTCTAACGATTCCTATGATATTGTCCTTTTGACCACTGTGCACTTTTTAACCTTATCCTGGAATGGCCTCTGGGCTTTAATAAGTGGTGATTCCTTTGTAAAAAGAAACTCACAAGGAGCTTCCACACAGGCCATCAAAGATCTCTCCTTGATAACAGCCTATGGCGTTCCCTGGAAGCTGAGTGACAGCAAGTTTCCCCAGGTTTCCAGTACTCTCCACCTCTTTCGATAACATTTGCGAATGACTTTGCATTATCGCAACTGTCGCTTACCATTGATTTCTCACTAGCAGCGGCTATTGGTCTTCACTGGAATTTGAGTGGCAATAAGCCTCCCCAAGGTCCCAGTTCTCTTCATACTTGTCCAGCGGGAGTTTGATCTGTGCTCTCTCCTCGGTTTTTCCTTCCTCCTTGACTCTACTTGGCTGTTTGGTCCCACTGTTTTTTTTTTTGGGGGGGGGGGCGGTGATGTTGTAATGGGGGGGATGGGATGGAGTTAGAGAACTAATAGATATGCCGCTTCAACGTTTTTGGTTCCATGTAGAGCTCCATGTTTTGCCTCTACAGCAGTTTGTCTGCCCCGCACATATGGCTCATGTGTGTTAGTCTCCACATATTTATTATTATTATTATTATTATTATTATTATTATTATTATTATTATTATTATTATTATTGTCGTCGTCGTCATCGTCGTTGTCGTCGTTGTTGTTGTTGTTGTTGTTGTTGTTGTTATTATTATTATTATTTCTTCTTCTTCTTCTTCTTCTTCTTCTTCATTGGGTGTTTTTCAACTACTCATTATCTATAATTGTAACTGGTAAAATAAAAAACAAGTGATATTCCGATTTCTAACGCTTACCACTATTTTCACCCCCAACTGCGACCCAGTTGCTCTACTCGCACCAGCTGTTTAGTAGTGAGATTTCACTAATAACGGTCGCTATTTTTCTCTAGAAAAGTCAGCTTCCCCAAGTTTCCAGAATTAACTAATTAATGAGCTTATTACAAACTAAAACACGAAACCTTCAATTTTACAAGACGGAACTCAACTTCACTGGAAGATAACTGTGGGTGCTTATTTGAGATAGAGATTGATCAAGCGTATTCGTTATAAAGCGTTAATTTATAAAGTGTTAATTGCCATGTTTGCTTGTGGAGAGACTCGTCTATGCCCCTTCCTTTTCTTGTAGATCTAGGGAAACTGAAGCTGCAAATCATTTCCGCAGTTGAGACTGATACACACGACATGCTGCAACGCATTTGGGTTAGGGTTATGCTAGCGACCTGGTGCGGGTTACGTCTCAGGCAGCGCACATATTCAAGATTTTCAAAATTGTTGATAGAATTCATGTATAGTTAATTTCTTCATTTAAATTGGATACATTTTATGTTTTTCAACATGGCTGTTCAGTTTCATTTGTCTTTACTACGTAGTTTCTACATCTCACATGAGGTAAATTTGTAAAATTGTATAGCTGGATTCAAAGGCGACTGTATGACTGGATTCGAATCTCTAAGCCAGCGGTAATTATCACTTCTTGCACTGATGATTGCGAAAGCATGAAAGGTATAGATAGGCATAAAAATAATTATTAATATATATATATATATATATATATATATATATATATATATATATATATATATATATATATATATATATATATACATAATCATCCACAGCCCGTACTGTTTCGCTGTTTACAGCTCGTCAGTGCAGCTAGACAAGTAAGTGGTTTACATCGAGATCAAAACCTGACCGTCGCACTGACAGTCTACGCCTCTACCCGCTCTCTCGTACAACAGCTGCTAAATGTAAACGAAATTTAGATGTCCACAATGTAAACATCTTTTCAGCGGGTCAGAAAGTTGGAACCACTTTTACAAAATAGGCATTACCTTTATATATATATATATATATATATATATATATATATATATATATATATATATATATATATATGTATATATATATATATATATATATATATATGAGAAAGAGAGAAATATATAAGGAAACGCATATACTTTCTATTTTTTTGGACTAAGCTATTCAAGGTGAAAGCTCAATGATTGCTAACATATAACAGCAGAGCATATATATATTCCGGATCTTCCATGTAGGAACTCCTTAGAAAACAAAATTTCCCTTTTAAGGAGAAAAAAAAGCACTTTGCAACGCGGTAAAAAAAAAAAAAAATAATCAAAAAAATAAAAATAAAACAAAAAAAATCAAGTGTAAAATGCCTCATTTAATAAAAATGTATATTTATGAATTAAATATTTAGAATGTAGTTTTTTTTCCATAAGCTTTTAAGTTGTAGTATTGGTAACGATAAGTCGGATGAATTTAAAATCCATCTTTAAAAAAGGTTTATTTTTAAAGATTTTCAAGTGGTTTTAAATTTTTGAGCAGGAGTGGAAAATATATACTAATCCTTAGTTTATGAAGCCCATTCTAATTACAGAGCATATCACAAATGATAAAAGTCCAAATTTCATGATGTTGACCATCTTCCAATTTATTCCTTTAAATAAGCTGACATTCATAATTCTTGACAGCAGCTGTTTCGAAGCGCAAAATCGTTCATTTAATTATTATATCAATCAATGAATCTATTCTGCCTTTCTACGAAACAGGGACTGTCAAGAATTGTGGATGTCAACGTATTTAAAGGAATAAATTGGAAGATGGTCACCATCATGGAATCTGGAATATAGACTTTTGTCATTTATATTATTGTAATAGCTATAAATCTATATAACTATAAATCTATATAAATATAAATCTATAGAAATATAAATCTATATAAATATAAATCTATATAAATATAAATCTATATGAATATAAATCTATATAAATATACATCTATATGAATATAAATCTATATAAATATAAATCTATATAAATATAAATCTATATAAATATAAATTTATATAAATATAAATCTATATAAATATAAATCTATATAAATATAAATCTATATGAATATAAATCTGTATAAATATAAATCTATATAAATATAAATCTATATAAATATAAATCTATATAAATATAAATCTATATAAATATAAATCTATATAAATATAAATCTATATGAATATAAATCTATATAAATATAAATCTATATAAATATAAATCTATATAAATCTAAATCTAAATCTATATAAATATACATCTATATGAATATAAATCTATATAAATATAAATCTATATAACTATAAATCTATATAAATATAAATCTATATAACTATAAATCTATATAACTATAAATCTATATAAATATAAATCTGTATAAATATAAATCTATATAAATATAAATCTATATAAATATAAATCTATATAAATATAAATCTATATAAATCTAAATCTAAATCTATATAAATATACATCTATATGAATATAAATCTATATAAATATACATCTATATGAATATAAATCTATATAAATATAAATCTATATAACTATAAATCTATATAAATATAAATCTATATAAATCTAAATCTAAATCTATATAAATATAAATCTATATGAATATAAATCTATATAAATATAAATCTATATAAATATAAATCTATATAAATATAAATCTATCTAAATCTAAATCTATATGAATATAAATCTATATAACTATAAATCTATATGAATATAAATCTATATAAATATAAATCTATATAAATATAAATCTATATAAATATAAATCTATATGAATATAAATTTATATAAATATAAATCTATATAAATATAAATCTATATAACTATAAATCTATATAAATATAAATCTATATAAATATAAATCTATATAAATATAAATCTATATGAATATAAATCTATATAAATATAAATCTATATAAATATAAATCTATATGAATATAAATTTATATAAATATAAATCTATATAAATATAAATCTATATAACTATAAATCTATATAAATATAAATCTATATAAATATAAATCTATATAACTATAAATCTATATAAATATTAATCTATATAACTATAAATTTATATAAATATAAATCTATATAAATATAAATCTATATGAATATAAATCTATATAAATATAAATCTATATAAATATAAATCTATATAAATATAAGAGACACGTGCCTGTATGTCTGTCAATAAACTACTTTTTGTCTACAACATAAGAACATGAAATAATGCATGTAAAGTTACGTAGGACACGAATGATGGGTCCTATGTAGCTTTTTTTTTCTCATAATGTTGATTCGAGGGGAAGTAGGAAAACAATTTTTCAGAAAGTTTTATAAAAATCCAAGGCATCAATTTTATTTTTTTAATATGCACAAAAGTGCCAATTTTTGTCATTTTAATCCGAAAGGTACTCCTAAGGGGACAACTGGAGTTTTCCCGGAAAATATGTTCTATTACTTTTTTACTCATATCATTTTTAATGTTTGTGCAAAATATAAAAAGTTCCAAGGCATAATTATTAAGAGAAGTGCGGACGGACGAACGGACGAACGAACGAACGGACAAGTCTGAATTTACAGGACCATCCTCCTTTTGTCGAGGGATCAATAACCTTTCATCCGTTAATGGAAAAGGACGTAGAATGAGTTCTTTATACCAAATTGATGGTGTGGCTGAATATAATCAAATTTGTGCTAATCTTTGCTATAATGCTAGTTACTAATGATTTCTATTAATCCCTAATTGTGACCCGAATGGATACCATATTACTTAGTTCGCTGCACTTTATAATAACTGATATATCCGTGGAGGAATATATTCCGCACAAATTAATTCAGATTAAATGGCGGTCAACACACAAAGTAAAACAGGTTTACTATACAAACATGTACAATGTAACAAATAAGATATTTACACTCGAGTAGTATTTTTGAATGCCGTGATATTTACTTACTCTACGCTGGTTACAACTTGCTTCTTTTATAAACTGAGTAATCCATTCTCCGGGTGTGCAACGATCTTCTACGATATAAATAACAAATGTCCGTATAAAATTGCAGCTAGATTGGCCCATAATTTTCAAAGAAAACGTGGAACAGACCGTTATACTAAAAGAAATACTATGTACATAATAAACCAAGATTAATTATGTGTAAATGTTTTACCTATTAAATCTTCTCTGTTTAAAGTGTGTGAGACAGATATTCATTTATGTAATATTTCAAAGTTTTATTAATAATAACTACTACTTTAACAGGAACAATAACATTGTCATCGGGGATGACATCAAGAATACCTTTCTTTCGTGTTATCGGCACTAATTAGCAGCGATTGCGAATCTCCAGACAACGTGCCATACTCAGCACAGGTATAAAAGGAAAAAATATCTATGATATCGCGTTTCTTCCGTCAACCATTTAACCTATGTCTGCAAGGGTATTGCGATCTTATGCCTTTCTCAGGGATGCCTAAAGATGTAACATAGTTATTACATGTCAACACTCGGAACCCACACGTTGTACGCAGACAGTCGCAAGAAGAAGGAAAGAATTCAACTCACTTTTTTAGTTGAAGCAACGGACATTTATTTACAGGTACTTATAGAATAACGCCTTGTCTCTTGTTCAAAAGTTTTCTTGTACTCCAATATGATTAACAAGACTCTACCGTGTTGAACACATGGCATTTGTGCGGCCATGTTTGAGACACGTCTTTCCCTATTGCTTTCGGGTCACACGTGTAACATATCTATTTCTATCCTTCTTGGGCAACGTTTTTTTTATAATCTTTTTCTTTCCTTCTTCCTCGCTGTGACCTTACCTCGCACACTGCTCGGTCATTTGCATACGTTGGCTGTCATACAGATGCTGTTGCTACTACTGCTGCCATATGCGCGTCCGTGCTTTGTTACAAAGAGGCAAAATACGAATTTTAGTCGACGCGCTGATTTTCAAGCCTAAATCAACTGTTACAATAGACATATGACATTTTTAGGGAGGAATTTTGGCTATGAATAACGTGTAGTATCTGTTTTTCTACTACACTTCATATTCTCTGTCAACGGCAGTGAAGGAGAAAGCCTCCTACAATCGGGTAATTTTTATTTTATCCTAATCAAGAGTGCTCTCCTTTTGGGAGCTGGTCTCTAACTCTGCCCTCGTGAGCAGGCAACTAAATAGGTACAAGCAAGTTACACAGAAATCTTCGTATTTGACTTCTTAAGAGAGTGAAATACAAACATTTCTATGAACTTTACTTGTCATAAGTATATTGTCATACTACTACTACTACTACTACTACTAAAATTATGTGTGGAGCACCGTTCCAGTAAATACTGATAAATATATGTATATATATATATAGGTGTTATTTTAGAGGAAGTGAACTTTAAATTGACAACTCTCTCTATTCTTAAATTGCAGATTTGGCAACTATCGGTTATTTTTAGTTCCCCCTTGGTTTGGTAATTCATCATGTGATTCAAGCAAGATTGACACAGTGCGCAATATGATCAATTCACCGAGAGAAACATTTAAATTATTTTGTAAACAAATCCTATATATACGCTGATAAACCAGACACAATAGACCACTTGGAGGACAATATTGGACGCGTTTTGCCGAAACACAGTTTAATTTACTGTGTAGAGTTATGCAATTTGGACCTGTAGATTATGTCATACACGTGCGAGTCGCGGATTTAAATTATAAATGCCAAAAATTAGTCTTTAGAATAATAATTAAAAATATTTTTCTGTGATTTATTTTAATTCAAAGTTCACTGCTTCTAAATTACACACTTTTACATAATATATTATTTAATAATTTTACATAATATATTATTTATAATAATTTGTTCTATAAACAAAAAATGAAAATGATTTTTGCAAAGTCTAGCATGCAACGGACAGGAAATTTACAGATCAGATATACGAAGTAAAAAATATCTATGACATCGCGTTTC